>NC_060951.1:14302738-14376951 GCF_022045245.1 Lucilia cuprina
AAGTTCCTCCATCGGACCACAAATATCTGCATGAATTATTTCACCAGGAGCTTTTGAATTATTTTTACTTGAAGTATATGGTAATTTATGTTGTTTACCAAAACAACACCCTTCACATATTTTGTTATCATCATCTTTGTATTTAATATTTCGTAAGTTTAATACCTCTTTAACATGTTTTCGGTTTTGATGAACGAACCTTTGATGCCATATCCTTGAATCAGTACTTGTGTTTGTAGTATAATTACATTGATTAGTTATTACTTTTAATTCCAATTCGAATAAGTTGCCATTTCTATGACCTATAGCTTCAACTTTATTATTTCTAATAAAAGTGCACATATTTTTGTTTGATTTCATTTCATATCCTTTATCCATGACTGCAGTTGTTGAAAATAAATTAACTGTGATACTAGGTACGAAAAGAACGTTCTCCAAGTATTTTTGCTTCCAACCATCATCACCATTAATAAGAACATCAATGTTTCCTTCGCCTACTGCATTCAAAATTGTTCCATCTCCAATTTTTATTTTGGACGGTTCTTCAAACTTACGATAACTTGAAAACCATTCTCTATGTGCTGTCATGTGTTCAGAAGCTCCAGAATCAATTAACCATGTTTCATTCGGATTTGAAACATTTGCTCTCCTAACCATGAAAGCATTAGATTTGAAATTATGTGGCTTAAAGTTCTTCTTTTTCTTCAATAATGGACAATCTTTCTTCCAATGACCTTCTTTATTACATTTAAAACATTTACCCGGCTTTTTGCTCTTATCACGTAGATTTTGTCTTCTTGTAGTAAAAGCATCTGCCATTTCCAAATCGCGATTCAAACGTGATTGTTCTAAAATGAGGCGATTAGTTAAATTTGCAATATTCCTTTTATTTTCTTCAGTAGATTCCCAAGCAGTAACAAAGTGATTATAGGTTGACGGTAACGTCATTGAAATCTTTGTAATAATCATATTTTCTGTCAACGGTTCACCAAAATTTCTTAATCGTTCAGCAAGTTCTTCTATTTTGGCAATATGTAATTCAATAGTGTCTTCTGAATTCTTTTTGAATTCACAGAATTGTTGTTGCAACAAATGAATGCTTACTTCGGTCTGCACTTCATGTACACTATGTAATTTTTGCCACATATCATTAGCTTCTTTACAACACATCAAGTATTTCATAATAACGTTATCAATTGAGGTAATAATAATCCTTTGAGCTTTGATATCAGCTTTCTCCCAAATTTTTAGATTTTGAAGATATAATGCATTATTTGCACCGCCACCACCATCTGGCATAACTGGCTTTCGGTAGGAACCATCAACAATTTTGTAAAGGTCCATGGATTTTAAAATAATACGCATCTGGAATCTAGATTATAACACAACCTCAAAAATTCTAGATTACAACACTAATCTATATATTTAAAATTTTATTTAATATTTAAGAAACTTTTTTGGCTCTTACAACACCAACTCCAGCTTTTATTTTATTTTCCCTTCTAGGCGTCTTGAAATATTTATTTGCAATTTATCCTTTCTAGGCGACTTGAAAATAGTAAGAAACTTACTGATAATTCAATATACCAAAGCGTCTTGATATTAAAATATATCCTTCAAGGCGTCTTGTGAAAAACTATTTCCTTTTTGATAATTTTCTTTCTAGGCGTCTTGAAATCTTTACTATTTCCTTCTAGGCCTCTTGCTATTCTTTAATATCCTTAATTTTTGAAAATTTGCACAAATATTTCTTTATATTTATTCCATAAATTATATTATGCCCTTATCGAGAGTGTCCTGGGTCCATAACCAGTTGAATATTGATGTGTTATATATAAAGGTTTTTATTGAAGTGAAAAATTATTGAAAAGTATACAATTCATAAATACAATATTTGAACTGTTTACTACAAAAATTATCATACAAAGTATTTACAGTAAATACAAATAACATTATATTCAACAAAAATATCTGTGAGAGAATCTCATAAGGCCTCTTGGAATAATGAAACAGTGGGAAGAACTCCTCAAAATGAGCAAGTCTGAAGTTAATATGATGGTACGTATTCTGAGTGGACACAGAGGATTACGAGCACATCTTTGCAAAATTGGACGTGCGGATTCAGACGAATGTAGAGCATGTGAAGAGGACAGTGAAACTCTGCCAGGCATTCGTCGAAGTTAGATACAAGTATCTTGGAAGTGATGTTACTCTGAAAATAACATTTCTGACAAACACTGATTGGAAGATACTCAGGAATTACGTTCAGGAAACTGAGTTTCTGAACACTGAAAATAATTCATTCAGTTGCCCCTTTTTTGTGCTAGGGAGCACAGAACAGGCCCGATAGTGGCCTTGGTGTATTTCCTCGGATTGATGTAGTATACATCCTCCTATCAATCTAACCTAACCTAATATATACGAAATTGTACAACATATTTTGTAAGTAATTTATAATCAAAATTTACAAATTATTTATTTATACAAAAATTACTGTTTAATTTCACTAAAATTTACAAAATGAAATATAATGATTTGACTAAAAAACTTTTCCGATAAATCAGTTTTGCCACATTCCAAAAATTAGAAGATGATTTACGCAAAGATGACAAAACATTATTTCAGATTTCAAATTCTTACTGTTCTATTTCCTTTTTAAGTTGTTTATTTAACCGGGTCATTCAGCGATGATTTTTTATATCTCTTAAGTTTTTACCAATAACGTCTATAAATGTTTTTGAACTGATTTTTTTTACATGAGTTGCACTGATTTATTAATGAGTATTTGAGAGGTGTTAGTTATTTTATTGGAACTAATAACGGGAGATTTCGATTTATATATTTACTAAAGTGAGACTAGTTTTATTTATTAATGTTATAGTTCTCATTTCCTTGTAATTAAAGTGTATTATTGTGTTGACTAGAAGATGTTTAAAGCTTTTACTGCTGTCATATTTAACTAGACATTTGTTAAACAAAAATCTAAAGGCTTAACAATAATATGCATACACTAGCTTAAATCAGCTTAAGCAACAAAGAGCGACGTTGGCCGCATATTCCGTATAGAATCAGTTGTTTGTTTATTGAACACAAAGTGCCTTATTCATAACAATTTATGAAGGATTTATTAAACAATTTTTGTAAAAAAAATTGTCTTATAAACCTGTGATAAATTGTTATTAATAAGACCCAAAGAAAAAAATGAATAGGAAAAAGAAAATAAATTTATTTCGATAAAATATTATGAAATATGTACATTATAGCCACCTAAGTGTTACTTCGGATTTTCTTTTTAATTTTTTTTAATTTTAATTTTATCCCTAATCCTTCAACTAAAGATTGGCCCTTAATGTTGTGTAACAGTTCGACTGTGGACGATAGTTTTATCTTGAAATGAGAATATAAAAAACTTAGGCAGATAGCATGTCAATAGGAAATGTCTAGTCAAAAACACATATGTTGTCTGACTGAAACCAACCTGGTCTCCTTATGTAAATGATCCACATTCGTCATCTTAATACATCCGGTTTTCTGAGCCGTTTGTAGACCTCGCCATTGTGAATCCCTGAGGAATAGGGTTCATATTATGGCAGCATAACTAATAAGAAACTCGTCTCTTTTTTTATACATCAAGAGGTGCCAGCTAAAGCTTTTTGGACCTTATTTCTGTTACAAACCTTTTGGTTAATGTAGTTTGCGTCTCCTGCGAAATGAATGAGGCTGTCAAAGACTGCCCCTAATATTTTCGTTTTTTAACCGTGGGGATAATACGTCCTTCGACGGAGTTGTTTGAAGTCGTCTTTATTTCTTTGGTCCAAGAGGTGTAAAGTGATACCGAGTATTTAGAAGCAGATAACCTAAGTTTGCGTTCCTGAAAAAAGTCTTTAATGATGGCCAGGTATTGAGCGGTTTTCGCGATTATGTCGTCGATGTTGACACCTGATAAAACAATTCTGCAATCATCTGCATACGACACCAAAGAGACATCAGTGGTGATTCAGGAATACTGGCAAGATAAATATTAAGGGGATTCATACGGTCACAAAGTCGTATATTAAAAAAAAATAACACGAAAAAATATAACTGCTGTCAGCAATTCTCATAAGTTAGTGTGCTATTTCAAATTTGTGTCAGCTAATACAAATATAAAATTTACAAACATTTTTGTAAAAATGGCAAAAGCAAGGCGTATTGGGCATTGAAATGATTGATTTTACAATCCATTTTTATACAAATTTTAATATATATTTATATGTTCAAACATATTTGAACACAGTTTAAAATCTTATTTTGGTGCATGTGTTTGGTCATAAAAACTATTCGATTAGTTCACTTGAGTTACAAATAAATATTTATCGTTTAGTTTTTTATGACCTTTAGTAATGATAAGAATGGTAGCACTAAGATGCACATTAATTCTCTTGTTTATGTAACGCATAGACATTATGAGATATAATTAGAAATAGATCATATTCTTATCACTAGCGCACTTGAAAACCCACCCTTAAATGGGAATATGAAATTGATAAGATTGAATGCATAAAAAGAATGCATGAGGTCTTATCTTAGTTCTAAGTTAGTTTTAAGATGTTGTTTAATAGTTCTTAAGTTTTTGGATTATTGTGGTGATGTTGAGATATTAAATAACTTTTTTGTTCCGGGTAGTGGTTCTAGTAATACAGACAAGTTCTTTGCTGATTTTTCTGATTGCAGGAACACTTTCATTTCGCTGTATTACTGAGCTTGAGTTATGTGAAACATTTGAAAAAATAAAGTTAATTCAGTTGGAGTTGACGAAATTCCTTTGCAATTTGTTTAGCTTGTTTATCCACTTATTTCCAACTATATTTTAGATTTATTTGACATTTTAACGACGTCCGCGTTCTCTTGCCTTTGGAAGGTTGCTTGAATTGTACCTATTCATAAGTCGAAAGTTGTTCATAGTCCAGATGACCCCTAAGACCCATATCTATTCTACCCGTGTTATCTAAGATTTTTGAACATGTCATGAAGGAACAGTTACTTTATTCTGTTTTTTTTAGTATTTATGATGGTCAGTATGCCTACCGTAAAGGATTTAATACTACTTCTAAGCTTCTTAGTATCACGGATCAAATTAGGATGAATGTTAATGACGGTGAATTGAGTGTACTTATTTCACTCGACCTTTTCTAAAGCTTTTAATTCAGTTTCTTTTTCTATTATGATTAAAAAGCATCGGGATGAATTTCATTTTTCTGGTACGGCATGTCGTCTTATTTACTCTTATTTAACAGATAGATCTCAATTCGTTGCTCTCAATGAGCAGCGCTCATCATTTCGTTAACTTTTATCAGGTGTCCCACAGGGATCTGTTCTGGGCCCTCTTTTATTCATTTTGTATGTCAATAGTCTACCGATTTGTACATCTTTTCTATATGCTGATGATATATTTTTGCTTTTTAGGAGTAGTATTGATTTTGTTAATGTTCTGCAGAATAACATTAATTTCTCCTGGAACGTGTCCTTGAATGGGTCATTATGTCATTATGTTTGGTCCTACAGCTCGGGTTTTCCCTAATCTAAATATTACCTTTAATAGTGTGGATGTTGTCTTCATTGACCATCTTAAGTGTGTAGGTCTTATTTTAGACCCCAAGCTTTCTTTTTGTGCACACATCGACCTCATCAGCTCTAGAATCCTGGGTATCCTACGCCGAATATACTCAATTAATTTATATTTACCTACTCACATAAGGTATAAATTGGCTCATTCACTGATGATTTCAGAGATTTTGTATGGATTGGAAGTTGTTTCTGTTGTAAGATGGTGGAATATATTACCATTTTCCTTACGACTTTTTTCGCAATCTAATAACGTATTTCGGTTGAAACTTATGATACTACATTTTTCAACTATATTAAAAGATCTCACTATCAATCACTATATTAAGGTTTAATGTATTATAAATGTTCTGTGGGAAAAAGACTAAAGTAGTTTTTCTGTAGAAAGTTTTAAAATGTTTAATTTCCATACAAATCACTTAATAATGTCGATATACATATATTCGGGATGCACTAAGTAAGGTGAAATCGTCAAGGCAGCTGATTTTTATTTGTTTATTGTAAAAGTGCTTGGGTTTTGTCAAAAATAATTAATTTATTATTATTCTAACATAAAAATTAAATTTGTTTTTTTTTAAACGAAAAAATTTCAAATTATAAATTATGAATGAAAATGCTGATAAAGGGGTTCCAAATGAAGAAATTCAGATGAAGCATCAATAAAACGTTGTCCTGCTGCGAATACAATTTAAATACAACGACAGTTTTATATGTGAAATACATATCAAATTTTCTTTCTAATATTTATTATTTTTCAATTTTAGAAATTTCATTTTGACAAAACCCATACTCTAAACAAACCAAAAAATATTGTGTTTGTTGCGGTTATTGCCCAAACGCTCCCACCTTACTCATTTCATCATGCATATATTTTTTATATAACAAATTTACAGGGTGAAGAATAGATTACATCGATTTGAAAATATAAAAACACGATTTTTGCATAACTTGAGATAAACTCATTTTCTTTTTTTGTCACTGAATTGCTATTTGATTTTTATTAATATATAAATGTATATTAGGGTGGGTCGAAAAAAAGTTGAGTCAGTCACCCCCTACGATTAAAGATATGTTAATAACATTTCCAAAAATATAAAAAATATTTTTTTGCCACGCCTAGAAATACCAAAATATTTAAGCAATTTATTGATAAAAAACTAAAATGTCTAAATGAGGCTTTATATGGGTCAAATATGGGCCGATCCTCGGTTAATTTGGGAAAAGGATATATTTCTAAATAACAGTTAGTTTTGTTGAGTTTCATTGCGATACAAATGGTTACAAGTCAATTTTAGACGTTTAAGTCATTTTTTGAAGGGGGGTTTGTATGGGAGCTAGGGTCAAATATAGGCCGATCCTTACGAAAATCTGCAGCATCATTTATACTTATATAAAACTTATTTGTGCCAATTTTTAAAGAGATAGCAGAATATTTGACGTAATTATGGCATAAAAATTTCAAAACGGGAGGTACGGTTGTATGGGGGCTAGGTGAAATAATGGACCGATTTCAACCATTTTCAATAGGCTTCGTCCCTGTGCCAAAAAACATGCTTGGTCCAAATTTCATCAAATTATCTTGAAAATTGCGGCCTGTACCTTGCGCACAAGGTTTACATGGACAGCCAGCCAGCCGGACAGACGGACGGACGGACGGACATGTCTTAATCGACTCAAAAAATGATTCTGAATCGATCGGTATACTTTTTGGACCAATATTTTTGTATGTTACAAACATCAGCACAAATTTATAATACCCTCCCCACTACAGTGGTGTAGGGTATAAAAAGGAAAACATACAACCCTACAAAACTACTTTTGCCGAATCCGTACTGTCAGAATTCGGAATTTTTTGTCTGAGGAAATTCGGAAAAATGTGTAGACGGTCAGAATTCGTTACGAAATTTGATGTAAATTTCTTCGGATATTCTGAATTTTCGACAAATGTCTGATACCACACGCAGAGAAAAAATATAATTCGACATGGTTATTATATATAAACTATGTTCACTGTAACAACATATTGTTATCAAAAACATATAATTGTTATTTTAAATTTTTTTAAACAATATTGTTGTTACCGTAATCATTTTCATGTTTATGACAATTATAAATTTGAGTATGATTCACTGAAAAATAATTATTTTTTTCAATAACTGTGTAATGGTAACGATGAAAATGTATTATGTTACTAACAATTATTTAAACTTACAAATAACCATTATTTGTTATGATGCTATATGTTATATAACCATTGTATGTTATGTTGTCATAAATAACCATTACATGTTTTGTGGTTTTTTGTCTGTTGCTACAACAACAAAACAACTGTAGCCAGTCACCTCACACATATTATTTTGTGTTAATTTTAACCATAATATGTTGCTCTTAAAATATGGTAAACTCAACCATGTTTTTTCTCTACGTGTACTTTCTCAAGTTCATGTTTCTAGGTTTTAATTAATAGCAAACTTAAAAAAGTACCTGTGTAGAAAGTACCAAAAAGTTCCTTTATTATTAACTTCAAGTATATTCATAATATACATGACTATATTATGATCCACTGTGATCAAAATATAGGGTAGAAGGGGGACCATAGCCACTTTTTTTGAGGCGGCCTCAAATTAAAACCACAATTAAAAGTTTTTGGTACTCAAGTTTATGCACATATTCCAAAACAAATACGAAAAAAATGGGATGCAAAAAGTAAGAAAGGTATTTTTGTTGGATTTGATTTAAACGTTGAAGGATATCGTATATATTTTGAAAGTAACAATAAAGTAGAAATATATAGAGACGTAATTTTTTGTGATGAACTTGAAGTAGTAATTAATAATAACAACAGTAACGACAATCACAGCATTTGCCATTACAAGATTTTTGAAGAAGCATGTCAACCTTTTGAATCTGAAGTATGTGACAATTTAAATGCTGAACAAGATGAAGAAGAAATTAATGATGAAAACTGTTAAGAAATTGTAAGTTTTGAACCTAATAATATAAATGTACAAGTAGACGAATGTATTCAAGATTTAGAAAATGTCCAAGAAGTTGTTTCAATTTCATCTCAGTCTGAAAATCCAAGTGTTCAACTAGTAAATTTTGAAAATGGAAGTGCTAATACCAAAAGAACAAATACAAAATATAATTTGAGGCCCAATCCAAAAAATAAAATAAACATTGATGAAATGTTTCTTTCTGTAATGGAGGAGGACTTTTTAGAACCAATTACATATGAAGAAGCTATAAAAACTAGAAGTTCAGAAAAATGGAAACTAGCTATGAAAGAAGAATATGACGCGCTAATGAAAAATAAGACATGGAAACATTGCAAATTACCTGAAGGAAGAAAATTAGTAGATTGTCGTTGGGTATATAAAATCAAATACAAAGCTGATAACACAATTGAACGATACAAAGCTCGCTTAGTGGCTAGAGGTTTTACCCAAGAGCATGGTCTCGACTACGAAGAAACTTTTAGTCCTGTGGTAAAGTATGACTCTGTTCGTCTTATGCTAGCAGTAGCAGTATCTGAAGGAATGTCGTTAAAACAATTTGATATAAAGACTGCTTTCCTGTACGGTGATTTAAATGAAGAAATTTATATGAGTCAACCCCCTGGATTTATTAAAGAACCTCAAAATGTTTGCTTGCTGAAGAAAAGTCTTTATGGATTAAAGCAAGCTCCAAGATGCTTTAATAAAAAATTTTGTGAAATTCTGGACAAGTTTAATATAAAAAATTAGCATGTCTGATACATGTGTCTTTATCAAGAATATAAACGGTTCAAAAATTATATTGGCAATATACGTAGATGATGGGTTGTTAATTTATAATGATGTCAAACTAGCTAATGATTTACTTAAACATCTAAGTGAGAATTTCGAAATGAATGAATGTCAAATAAATAAATTTCTTGGCTTTCAAATTAAAATAATAAATTCAGAATCTATATTTCTTAACCAACGACAGTACATGGAGAAGATTATTAAGAGATTTTCGATGAAAGATTGTAATTCGGTATCTACGCCTTTGGAACCAGGATGGATAAACCATCATATTACAGATGAAAAATCAAAAGAACAGTTTCCCTATAAAGAATTGGTTGGTTCATTAATTTACTTATCAATAATAAGTAGACCTGATATTTCATATGCAGTTTGTGTATTGAGCAGATATATGGAGAAGCCATGTCAAGTTCATATAAATGCTGCAAAAAGAGTTATTCGATATATTAAAGGAAAGATTAACCATGGCTTGCTCTACACAAAGCAAAACGGATGTATATTGAAAACTTTTTCTGATTCTGATTACGCTGGTGATATTGAAAATCGTAAATCAACTTCTGGAATTATAACACAGTTGGGTGAGTGTATAGTTACATGGAAATCTCAACAACAACGAACAGTTGCACTATCAACCACTGAAGCAGAATATATTGCTGCATGTGAAGCTGTAAAAGACATCGTGTGGACGAAACGCTTTTTGAAAGAAATTGCATACAACATTGAAGAAAATGTTTTATATTTGGATAATCAAAGCACAATTAAACTGAACTAAAAATATTCAACTATTTTTAGTTCAGCTTTAGTTGCGTGGAGTGGTTTTGCATTTGTCAGGTTAACTGCATCGAGCTTTTTTTAATGCTTTTACATTCGCCCTTTCGTTACCGACTACTCGCGAGTGGTCTGGCACTCATATGATGTGAACCTTACCTCTGGGATAGTATTTAGTTAAAGCTTTCTTATAATCCAATACGATCTTAGATTTAGTTCTATCACCTGATATCGCTTCCGGTAAATATATTAAGGGCTGTGGGCGCCATGTTTATTCTAATCCAATTTACGTATTCCCCTATTGTTCGTACTTCTGCCTGGAAACTTGTGTTATGATTCGCTAAACGGTGGTATATTCCTGTTTCTGGGTCTTCAATATAGAACCCATAACCATTCAAATTGTCCAGTATACATTGATGACGTGTCCTATAACTGCTTTAAGCACCGCCACATATCTCAAATATGTTTCAATGGGTGTAATATTTAGCAATGAATATTTAGAAGCGATGAAGTAGCACACATGGCATTACTTATACCTAAGAAGCATGTACGCTGAACTCCCTGATGTAGTTTGATATTACACATTTTCTCTTAACCGTCTTGTCTATATCCGAGCAAAATTACGTACATCAATACCCAACATACACGGGTATGTCATACAATTTATATTCAATCATCTTTTTATACATTTCTAGTATATAATCCAGATAATTATTAAAACTAATTTAATAAAACGTCTGTATATATAAATTAAATAGTTTTTGATCATAAACAATTAAATTTTAGCAATTTCTTTTAAAAAACCTAAAGAAAAACGCCATCTACTTTATGCAGAATTTGACTTTGTAAAATTTTGACTTCACGAAGCTATTACTCAGTGACCGGGAAAGATAATTGAATAAAATTTTTTGTATATTATTTATTAAGGTGTATAAAATCGATTAGCATTAAAGAGATTGTTTTTGCTGAAGTAAGTAGAGAAGTTTTTTTCAAAAATAGATTTCTAAGTCATGGTCAAAAATTAAAATTTGTAAATATAAACTTACATATTTTTGTTTATATGAATATAAAATTATTATAATCAGCATAATTTTAGTTTACTTAGTCATATACAATAAAAAAATATTTCATCAAAATCGGCTCATATTTGTTAATGTTACAGGGTCCAAAAGTATATCAAATTTATGAATAAAGACTCATGACTCTGTATTTGGAACTAAATTTGTTGTTTAGTTAACTTTTTTTCATAAGATAAAAGAATATATATAATTCTAATATTAAGCATAAAATTTATAATGAAACTTAATTTTTGTCCGAGAACAAACATATAATTTGTATACATACCCAGGTATGTTGGGTATTGATACACAAGGTAAAAATAGAAAATCGGTCATAAATCAGTTTAAAATACATATATCTAACTAATATTTAAAAAATGTATAGAAAACATTACTCTGAAAGCATAGTCAAGCCGATATAATATATAGATTTCGAGATATATCACTTCAAAAATGAAAAACATACCCGGGTATGTGCGTATTGACATAACGGTTAAGCAGTCCACCAGATTATTGAAGCATAAGCGAGAATTAGTCTGATTACACTTTTATAAAACCAATTTGTCGTAATAGGACTAAGACCCCATTTCATGCCTATAGTTCTCCTACATATCCCCCAGCACCGATGAGCCTTGTTGATCCTATCCTCTATGTGGTGTCTCCATTTTAATTTTAGGTCGAGGATTACACCTAAGTAATCCGTTTTTGCCGGGTTAACATTGAGGCTCTCGGTTGAGCCCAGATTAAAACCGTATTCAGATCCTCCTCAGCTCATCTACACAAGTAATTTTGATCCTTTCCCTTTAAAGGTATTACGACATAGTGAGCATAGCAGACAGGTCTAAGTCCTTTCTCGGTTAGGGTGCTTTGAAAGCTATTAATCGTGGTAGTCCAGTGACAAAATGCCACCCTGTGGTATACAGCGAAATACCTTTTTCCTGATAGTTATGTCGTACATCTCGCAGCTTATCCATCTGTTCCTTAGCATGTGGTTGATCCAGTTACGGAGCACCCGTTCAACATAAAACTGGTCTAAGGATTGGAAAAGAGTAACAGTGTGCACGTTATTGAAGGCGCCTTCGATGTCAATGCTTACCGCCATTGTATTTAGTTTGTAGTGGATAACTTCGTTTAAAATCTGAAGTGGCTATTGATGCGGTGGCTACTATTGATGGTACTGTGGTGTTCCTATCAGGCATAAGAAGAGCAGTCGTTTTAATCGACACTTTCAAAATTTAGGACAGCACTGCTATTCAGTTTTCTGGCAAGTGAGTGATTTTAGAATTTATCTCCTTAAAATTACTAGTACTTGATAATGTGTGTTAGTGTCCTTAACGGAGCCGGGTTTGACTGCCTTTTCAATCGGCACCTCCCGAATTTTGGAAAGGGCAGCTGCACCTTCTTTTGGCGAGTTAGTGGTAACTGAACGATTTTAGGATTTGACTCCTCAACGTTATCAGTAGTTGCTACTTATGCTGTGTTCTTAGGTTTTTTTAGTGTCCTTTTTGAGGTTTTTTGTAACAGCCCTTCCAATCGGCACCTTTCCAATTTTGAATATGCCAGCCTTAGAGGCGAAGTCAGCCCTAGTAGGAGTAGAGATACATTTCACCAAGTTCTTTAGGGTGCTAACACATTGGTGATATGCCAGTCTCATCAACATCGCATCCATGCTGAACTCACAGCTCACACTCTCTATTGTTTGTCCTTTGAAGCGATTGTGTCCAATATCTTATTGTTTACCTTACTCTATTAGAATTTTGCTGACAACTTTTGCCTAGCCTCTCTTTGCTCGCTTTTCAGGGCTTCTTTTTAGAACCTCGTATCTTCGAGGTTAATTTCGCCGACGAGTCGTCTTTGGAATATCTATACAGAGCCCGATTTTTCTTTTGGACTGTCGTTGGATTGACTATGATTTCCTGAAGCATCCTTTTTAACTTCCTCCTCTGTGCTTCAGATAGTCTTTTCATAGTAATAGGTAGTTTAGCTATGCTATCACTATCATCCTTTTTGGGGTTTGCTATAATGGTGTTGTTATGATCATCTGAGGATTTAGAGTCGGAACCCTCACAAATATTTAAAGATTGAGGTTGTTTAAAGCTTTCTATGAGTACATCATTCTCTTTCCTTTATATTTAAAATGTGATACTCAATAGAATTGCTAAAAAGGGAAATGACGAACTCGAACCGGATTAAGTAAGATATCATATATAATAAACAAAAACAAATTAAAGTTTAAATTTTACAAATATGTATATATAAATATGATATTTAGCTAATTAACTTACCTATAAATACCTTTTTCTTCATTTAAACCTGATGTCTCTGCTCTATAACATCGACTTACAGCTGCACATTTTATAGGTAATTCATTTTCTTTTAAAATCCTATTAGAAAAAAAACCTGCTATAGCCATTTCCGCCGTTCCAGACAAGCATTTACCAGATTCGATTTTATAAACCTGCAAAAGACAACAGGAAAAATTAACAATTATCTTATGTATTAAATTATTATGTATTAAAATTTATGTATTAAAAATTATCAAACAATCGATATCATAATTTGAATTCTGTATTTTTGATATACACTGAAAAAAATATCAATAAACTTTAAAAAAATCTTAATTACTTTTCCTATAATACGTATATAGGAAAATTTTGCATTCAAAAAAATATTATATAATCAAAAATAGGCTGTAAATTTTATAACCAGAGCAAGGATTTTCGTGCATGGAGAAATATGCACTAAAAATGTTTCCTTGAACAAAACAAGAAAGTCAAGTTACGGCCGACCATATGATATTCTACACCCATCCCGTTACTAATATATTTAAAATATTATTTAATTTAAATATTAGCGCTTTTATGTATAGCCATATATACCTAAGGGTGGTTACTAAGGAGTGAGATCGAAAAATTCTTAACATACATATATGTTTATAAAAAAGAAACCACTAAACTTCAAATTATTATTACAATTTACAAAAAAAATATTTTTATAGTTTTAATCACTAGTGATGAAATTTTGAACCCTTTTCGGAAACCCTTCCATTAACGTTTTTATAGTGCTTTCTGTCACTTTGCTCGAACATGTAGTCCATCTCCGTTTAAAATCTACCACACTTTTGGACACCTTTTTTGTACTCTTCAATTCTCTTTTAACAAGAGCCCAATATCTCTCCACTGGCCTTAGCTCCGGGCAGTTTGGAGAATTTGCCTCTCTTGGTACAAATACCACATTATTGTTCTTGTACCACTCAAGGGCTTGTTTACCATAGTGACAGGATGCCAAGTCAGGCCAAAAATAAGTGGACACATTATGAAGTCTTATGAATGGAAGCAGCCTTTTTTGTAAACATTCCTTGATGTAAATTTCGGTATTTATAGAGCCCGTTGTAACAAATGATTAGCTTCTTTTGCCGCAACTGCATATTGCTTGCCATACCAAGAACTTTCTGGGAAATTTTCTGCTTTTGGGTCCTAAACTTTTCTTCAACATTCCCTCGAGCATCAGCAACATAAAACTTTTGACCTGGAAGCTGCGAAAAATCTGCCAGAACATACGTTTCGTCATCCATTATGCAGCAAGAATATTTTTTTATAAAACTAGACTTCAATTTCCGTGCTCCGTTTTTGGCCTCTAAATTTTTAGCAGCGTTCCTGTCAGGAACTTTTTGAGCCTTGTATGTTTTTAAACCTGCATTAGCTTTAACTTTTCGTACCAAATAGTCCGAGCACTGAGCTAACCGAGCTGCTTTCCTACCGGATGTGTTGGGAGCTCTTTTGAAAGTGCGTTCTATTTTTTTTGGCTTTAGAAACATCATGTGGACCATTCCTTCTACCTGAACCAGGTTTTCTATCAACTGACTAGTAATCCTGGTACTGTTTAATAACATTGGAAACAGTTTGACGGCAGACCTTTGTATGCTTGGCCAACTTTTTGTAAGACCAAGTTGGGTTTAGTTGAAAATATTTAATAATTTCAGTACGCACTTTTTTCTGGTCACTCATTTTAATCAGATTAACAAAAAAAATTAATATAATTGACATTACACATAATAACTGACATGTTTTTCAAAGGTCACTTGATCAAAAAAAAAAAAAATTAAATAATACTTTGGTTGAAAAATGTAATGAAAAACGTGTGTTAAGAATTTTTCGATCTCACTCCTTACTAGCCGACGGAGACCTGGACATTGGCGTTGTTCAAGAACACTGGGTCACGGACTCTATGCAAGAAGTAATGGTAGGCCACGATCATGTCTAAGAATCTTACAGTCGTAAAGGTCGAGCTACCACTCCTATGCAAAGTCTCCTGCCTAGTCACAAAGGTAAAGAAAAGCTAAAAGTTTATAAAAAAGCTATAGAGAAGAGAACCTCATGAAGAAGCTTCTTCGAATGTATAGATAACACAAAGGACTCTGTTGGACTTAGCATAATTTTTTGCTAAAGGTCAATCTAATCCATCGATCGGTAGCCAGATACAACTACATTTTGCAGTTGTATACGTGTAAGAGCGAAAAAAAAGAAATGAGAAATCATTTTACATTTAAACAAAAATGCATGTATGGAAAACTGAAATTTGGAAATAATGTTAGTGTAAAACAAATGTTAGTAAAACATTAGTTTTAACTATATTTTTAATTATATATATACAAGGAAATGATTTTACATAATTGCACATATATTTTGGTAAATTATTGTAATTTGCAACTTATGTTGAAAGAAAGTGTAGATGCTAAAAAATTACAACAATAATTAGTATTATCCATCCCTTCATTAATATATTTTTGTTTATTTTCATTCTAAAAGCAAGAAACGAGCGACGACACAACCATCTTTTATGACAGCTCAAATGAGACTGAATGGTATTTCTATGCATATGAGTAGTCTGTGTAAATTTAGTAACGGCCAAAATACAGTGTGTATAGGAATTGCCGATTGTGGATCTAATCAAACCTATATTAAGATGAAGGACGACACTTGGACAGAATCCTCGGCAGTATCTCATGATTTTCTACTGAATTCTTATTTCCCTGGATGCAAAGATGCTGTCAAGGATATCTTTACTGACAGTAGGACACTATCGGCAATCAATAACAACATCATCTTCTATGATAGAATCTAATGGGTGATTGATGGTTTTTTCTCTTTTAAATCTCCAGAGCCATGTGGTATTTTGCTACCAAGTGTAATAGAATATATAATCCTCTGGCTTCATAGAATATAAACGCTCAGCCTCTTTCTCAACCATGTTCCGGTATATTGGAGAAAGGTTCTGGTCGTTTTCATTTCCAAAGAGACAAAAGGAGTCATGAGAATAGGAAAGACTTTCGTCCAATTACTCTTTCATCTTTTCAGCGCAAAACGCTAAAAAGACTTATTGACTCACATATTATTCAACGACTAGAGAACTCATTCCGGATTTCAACTAGTCAACATGTCTACCTTAAAGGACGATCTGCAGAAATCCAAATACCCCTATTAAACAATGAAAAATATCTAGAAATTATTCTAGACTACAAATTATCATGGAAACTCAATATCCAGCACAAAGTTAAATGGATGTACACAGCTATATACGGATCTCTTGTATGGTGGACTTCAACTAAGAAGAAATTTGTTGTAGATCAGCTATACAAAGTTTAGAGATCAGCATGCATTGGCATAACAGGTGCTCTATGAACTAGTCCTTCAGAAGCTCTGAACAGTATTATTGCACGTGCTACCTATAGATCTGCATAAAATGACCATATCTGCTTGCAGCGCAGCAAGGCTCATCCGGAAGTTGGAGATCAAGAACATATGGACACGCTAAGATTCTAAGCTCGTTACCTCAAATCGTTACCAACCATCTATTACCCCACACACGGACTTTGATAGAGTCATTAAATCGGAGTTCCTTCCAGGATCGAGTAGTGTAGAGCTAACATACCGAGTGAATATACCATTTTTACAGATGGTTCTAAAATGTACTGCGGTTTTGGTTCTGGTGTCTTCTGTGAAGAAGCTGGGGTAAGTGTTGTTAAGTTTTATCAAGAGCAATATCCTCAGATTCTTTCTTCAAAAGGTGGAAAATAGCTGGAATAACTTGGACACAAGTCGGCTTGGGCTCCCTTTCAATGATCACTGACGCATTTGTAAAGACAGGGAAAATGAAATCTCCTCTGTGGATGTCCTGCTCTGGCCGGAATCGAAAGAATAATACTTAAAACTTATTTTGAGTTATTGACATTTTTATGTGTATTAGCAATTTTTCCAACATTCAATTTAAAATATATTGAATGAAAGTTTTGCTTTAAAATTCAAAAACATTCTTTATTAGGCTTCGTTCATCTTTCTCGAGCTTGCTAGCAGTCAGACTTATAAGATAAAATCTCCTAGTGAAGTGCCCAAGAGGATCCAAAGAGGACACTTGGGAGAAGACCGTCCACAGGTTGTTCGGCAAGCAGCAAAGAGAGAGATAGTTATAGATCTAACTTTAATTAACCGTTCTGATGATCCCGTCAGGGTTGCAATGGATTGTTCATTTTCGGACCATAGTCGCATCACTTTTATATTGGATTTTGTTTTTGCTAGGAGACATCATTTAAGGAGCCTTTGATGATAAGGTAAAGTATGTGTTGACACAACAGGCCTTATGCAATTTGTTGCCAACTGATTTAGAGAGGGTTGTGAAAAAGTTCACAGACTTACGTAAAGAAATCTTGTCTGGTTGGACCTAGGAACTTAGAATTCAAATGTTAGGAAACTGTTCAATAGGGCTAAATATTAAATGCGTTTCAATAAGTACAAAGCTGATCTCAAAATAGCTAGAAGTATTTCATGGTCTCAGTATTGTAAATCGATTGAGTTATCAAGATTCCGTTCGAGGTAAGAGTGCACTGCATGAGATGGTAAGTTGTGTTTAACACGGCTTGAAGAATAGAGACTATACTCAGGAAGATTGTTAAGTATTCGGATGACGTGATACTACTGGTCAAGGGAAAATTTCTATCCACGATCAGTGACATCATGGAAACTGCACTAGATGGACTCTCGTTATGGGAATTATAAGGGTTTAGGAATAAATCCTGGGAAAACGGAACTGGTACTATTTACCAGAAGATACAAAGACAACTTAGGCTGCCAAGGTTGGATGGCGTCGAACTGAGTTTATCTAGGGAAGCTAAGTTTTAGTGACTTACTCAGGAAAGAATGAAAAAGGGACTCAATGCTTACTACACATGCATGAATTCTATAAGAAAAGATATGGTAAATTGGAGTTACACATCGGCATTTGTCTGGTGGGAGGCCTTGAGAAAGGACAGTTATATAAACTTCAAAGGTGCGCCTCTATTGACATTAGTGGTGCTATTGTCACTATACTTGAAAGAATCCGTGAAATCATAAACCAGTTCTGAAATAGTAGGTAGGTTCCACTACGAAATGGGCGATATTTCGGGTTTTGACCCTTGCAGTTTTGTCAAGGGCATTAATCACTTCATTGCCTGGGCTTTATAGGGGGAGAAAGAACTTCTCTATTATCCAGATACTACTTATCACAAAACAAACTAACATAATGGTTTCTCTGACAAACTGCAAATACACAATTTTAAATGGTGATCACAGTAATTAACCTCATAAAACAAAGTGGATCAGTTATTTTCAGTCTCTGCTCTTATCTATTTATTCTCTGAGGTACTGACTTTATATTTATATCTATCCTTTTATCTTCTTCCTTCTGGTTTTTACTTGCATTGTTTTACTGTTGTTTTCTCTATTTGTATTATCATTCCTTGAAGGGAATTACAATGGACCTTAAGGTCTCCGAGTGTATATGCACCGTTTTAATGTTGTATAACCCTTCTTAACCTAACCTATATGTTGACGACCTTTGTGTAATAAGTAAAAAAATCGAATACAAACATTGAAGAGGAATTTAAAAGCTCATTAAACGTAATTGATTCTAGGTCAAAAATATCTGGATTTATAAAAGATTTTTGATATTGTTATTTTTTTATCTGGCATCAATTTATTATCAATAGAAATTATGGCCTTTTCACATTTTTTTTTGCATATGTGAATATGTTGATATGTAAAAAAGTCAAACCACCAAATTAACAATTTACGATAACGCCTGGTTTAAACCTCCTAGCTGAAGCTGGTATTAGGAATATTAAATAAAAAATGGAAACATTAAAATGCGATTTAATCTAAAAAAATAATTTGAAATGCGATTTAATCTAAAAAAAAATAATTTGAAAAAGAAAAAATTTGCTACAACATACAATTGACTTATTAAATAAACGTTACAGATCTACTGAACAAATATAAATCTATACATCCAATTAATACAAAACCAAAATAAACTAAAAATAAATTTCTCATATGTCTGCTTAACAAGAATCTTTTCTTAAATGATCTCACTAAATAAACTTTATAAATAAATAACTATATAAGGATATTAAAAATAATTGATTATCAAACAACTGGAAGATAGTTCCAAAAAATCACAAGGAACTTCTTTTGCAATAGTCGATGAGCATGGTAATTTAATAATCCATAGAATTTTTATTGAACCAGCATCAATTTTTTACGTTAAATGCCAATCTATATATGAATTTTTACTATTAAATAAAGAAAATAATGAACAAATCATAAAAGCCCCAGATTGTCAAAGTCTACTTCAAGCTCTTCAAAATACTTAATCAATAAAAATATCGTAAAATCTATACAACGTTCTTTGCTGATTATGCAGCAAATAATAAATAATTGAAATCAGATATTTTTTTGAAAAACAAACGCAATGGGGTTTAAAAGACTAGAAAAGGCTAAATGTTTATACCTTAAAAAACTGTATTAAAACTAAGGAAAAATAATAGTCATACATTCCCGACTATAAACCAATGATACTTTGAAGTACTAGAGTAACGACTTTCTTTTAATATGATATAGACGTACTTTATTTTCGGCTTTGTCACTTTGTTTACACATTTGATTGCGTGTGTCCTAATCGTGCATTTACATTTGCGATTTATTGTTTTGATTTTAAAAATAGAAATCATAAGCACACCTTTTCAAACATGTTTACAAAATGAAAATCAATTGTAGCGAGTTATTTTATTTTTCCTTTCGGTTTCTCTCAACCACTTATCAAAAAAATCTAACATAAAGGTTACTCCCAGTGATTAACTGCAAAAACACAATTATAAATGGTGATCACATCAATTAACCTTATAAAAGCAAAGTGGACCCGTTATTTTCAGTCTCTGCTAAAAACCATTATTTGATGCGCAATAAAATAGCTAAGCAGTGGTGCAGTAACTAACAAACAAAAGTCCCTAGTTCGTATTCTATAACTCCCTATTTGTAGGCGAGCGTAAAAGTAAAATCCTAATGAAGAAAGCGAAAAGAAGTTTTATTAGCATTTTAAATCATTACTTTTCAATGTAAGTTTTTCCTGGGAAGTTTTATAGCTTTTCATAAGCACTGATGAGCCTGCTAGATTTCGAAGTGGTCGGACGTCATTTGGGCAGTGTTTTTTGGGTGGGTCTTATTTAGCCTCGTAAGAATATAAAATTTATTTTTCTAAAATTGTAGCTCATATGTGAACAGGATTGTCTGGCGGAAACTAGTTAAAAATAAACAGATAAATTTCATAACAATTCATATTTTTTATTTTCATATTCTTATTATAAATGCTTTTTCGAAGCTTATATAAATTTTCAATACAAATCTAAATATACCTACTTAAATTTGTACTGACAGCATTTTTAATTTTGATTAGTTTGGACACAAACTTAAAAAATGTTTCCATACCAAAAAAATTTAAACAAATTTGAAAAAATTTTCCAAATTGCTTTAAAATTTTTTATCCGGTAGTTTAACTTTTCTTATTAAATTCACAATCACACATAGGGTGTATATATTTTTAAAACTTGGGAGCATTCTTATCCATACTTAATATTAAAGTAGGTATATCTATCGCTACTTATGATATTTATATCTACTTAAATTTGAACTGAAAATTTATATAAACTAGATACGGTTATAAAATTTTAAATCGTATGACTTTTTAAAATTGTTTTTAAAATTTTAAATGCGAGTGGATTTTTTATTTTTTTTTTTTATTTTTAATTAAACAAAGAAAAAATAAAAACAGAAATAAAATGAAAATTTACGTTTTTTCTTCAATTTTTTTTTAAATTGAAGTTTTATTTTATTTCAAATTTGATACTGTAAAAGAAAATATATTTTTTATTTGATTTTTTTGATAATCATACCAATTTTCATTTTATTTTTTTTTGGCAGTATGAAATATGTATGAGATAAAAATCTGACGGCTTCTCTCGTAGCAGCTTAATGTTCGTAATTTCAAGAAATAGATATCTAAAGTGTAAAATAACTAGTAGATAACTTTACCAAAGGGGTAAGTTGACATGTATTTCAAATTAGTACCTATGGATTAAAATTACCAAATATTTTTACACCAAAGTTAAATATGCACAGATAGATACCTATTTGTTGAAATTACGGGCATAAGCAGTCATACTGTTTTATTCTAATATGTTGTAGTTATAGATATAAATTTCGAAAAAAACACGACTATAATAAAAATTTTGAAATGTAGTGCTTGTCATAGACAACATCAATAATTAAAGCCTGTGTAAAAGAGCATATTTAATTTGGTGACAAACAATATTTAAGTACCGTTTAGGGGTAAAAATCTTTCAACAAAGATGTATAAACGATTAGATTCTGATGTTGTTAAAAATGTATACTGTTCATTAAAAGAACAATTACATAAACACTCGTCCTTATAAAGAAAATAAATCTAAAATATTTGAATTAAACCAATAAACAAAAAATCGACGTTTGAAAAATATATTTTATTTATTATTAAACATTAACGGTTCTTTTAAAAGAGAAATGGATTTGACGTATACATTAGATTTCGAGTTCAAAAATTAAAAAAGTATAATTTGCCATCTTTCTCAACTTTATGTGAACTCTCTGTGTTTGCTGGGTAACGACAATTAAGTTTATTATCAAAGAATAATAAGAAATTGGTACCTAAAGGAGTTGTCATTCGGTACCTAACTTTAAGAGTATATTAATAGAATTTTTATTACCTTCACCTTCGTGAGAAGGGTAAATATAAGTTTGTCATTCCGTTTGTAATTTCTATAATATAATTTTCCGACCCTATAAAGTATATATATTCTGGATCCTTATAGATAGCGGAGTCGATTAAGCCATGTCCGTCTGTCTGTCTGTCTGTTGAAATCAATTATCTGAAGACTCCAGATATCTTCGAGATCCAAATCTTTAATAATTCTGTCAGACATGCTTTCGAAAAGTTTCCTATTGAAAATCAGCAAAATCGGTCCATAAATAACTGAGATATGGGTAAAAATCTGAGACTACCTCTGAAAATGTTCTCAACAAATTATAAATAAATGCATAAAAACAACAACAAGGAGATAAAGCAGTAATATGTTAGTAATACAGCTCATATTTGTTTGAGGGTGGTAATACAGTTTGACGGTGGTAGTACAGTACAACGGTTAATTTCTTTCTGTTACAGTTTATATTTGTTTGTGTGTATGTTATGTGTGACATGTGTGGAGAGATACAAAATAAATAAAAACTGTTTTTAAAACATACTTGGTGAAGGGTATATAAGATTCGGCACATTCGAATATAGAAATCCTACTTGTTTATATAAGTATTGGAGCTCCAACCACTTTTACCACACTTTCCAAACATATATAGTTGCATAAAATCGTACATTATTTTAAAATAAATATAGATTATTTTAAATAAATTTTGCAGTCTCAATACTGTTTCTTCAGTTTTAATTTCAACATACAAAAATTAGTTGTCAAAAAAATTAAAAAAGAAACATTTTTAGCTTGTGGAAAATAACAATATTTCAGATTGTTAAATGTGTTTGTGGCAAAATTTCCTACAAAACCTATTATTCCGATATTTACGAGAGAATTGATTTTTCACAAGTATGTTGAATACAAGAATTATAAAAATATAGATTACGCATGGCGCAGTTTTTTTTTGTTCAAATCAAAACGTGTTCGATGTGCTACGTCACATCAGCAAATAAAGTGAATGACGTCTAAAAAAAAATTAAACAATTTTTAAAAACGTTACAAAATTTTTTTAAAATTTAAAAAATAAAATACTAAATATGCGCTGTGAAAAATTGCAAAAGCACCATCAACAAATAGGGAAAACGCAAGATCAATAAAACATTAAGATTTATGTCATTAATTGTTAAATATTTTTAAAACTCAAATATATGTATTTTATTTGTATCGAAATATTTTTTATTTTTCTAAAATGTCACTTTGTTTATGTTTTGCTTTTATTCTAGGCTGATTTGACGTACATGCGCAAAAAGAAAAATTATTTAAATACTGAATGCGCAATCTCTGTTTCTATAATTCTTATTTAGATTTATGTCATTAATTGTTTAGATTTATGTCATTAATTGTTAAATATTTTTAAAACTCAAATATATGTATTTTATTTGTATCGAAATATTTTTTATTTTTCTAAAATGTCACTTTGTTTATGTTTTGCTTTTATTCTAGGCTGATTTGACGTACATGCGCAAAAAGAAAATTATTTAAATACTGAATGCGCAATCTGTGTTTCTATAATTCTTATGTTGAATATACACAGAAAACGTCTGTAAAGAGAGGAAAATGTTATTGTTGTAAAACTATGTCATAGTCCAGCTTCTTATTATTGTTTGTTTATTTTTTGACATATTCAACACAATAATTTTTATATCCTTCACATTCGTGAAAAAGGTACAGTGACTTCCACAACTATTCACAGAAACACAAAATTATAATATTTTTAGTACACCAATTTCTTCCAGCAAGATAAAATTTTCATTCTTTATATTTTAAATATATTATTAAGTAAGCTATAAAACATAAAATTGAATTTGATTTTGGTAGTTTTTGTGAACACTATTGTAACACGGACACTATTGTAACATGGATATATCAGCATTGGAACCAACGTTTGCTTTAATGATCTTAAGTCTCTTTCGCATGTTTTAAATTAAATTACATACAAAATTTTTGTCAAACTAAACCTATTTTTCAATCATCGTCTTCTAAAGCTTTTATTAAATTTAGCCATATTCTAAAAAAATTTCGGTTCAAATTATTTTGAATATTTCGGCTTTTTCACATAAGCATCTGAAAATTCGCAATCGAGTAATTAAATTTTACGTTTAAGCAATGGAAACTCATATCATGGTAAAAATAAATAAATAATTAAAATGTCCCATAACCTTAAAAAGCATTAGGTGACGATAAATGAAGAATGTGCTAAAATTAACACATGTTTTTAATCAAATTTTATTAAATAATTGCAAAAAATCTTAATCCTATCATTACAGCAAAAAATGGCTACAATATAAGGTGATATATCCATGCGGAAAATAAAAAGTGTCCATATATCAGTAGGGTTACAATAATGCAAAATGCTACGATTGGCGGTCAGTTTATTACGGTTTTTTTGTGATTTAGGAAGCGAATGTTCTACTATAAAAATAGACTTGGTTAAAAAGTTTGGTTGGAATTTGGAAGATTGTAATACCAAACTTATTGGTTTTGGTGGAAAAGAGGTATATGCAGTCGGGAAAATTCTTAAATCAGTGAAAATTCAAGGTGTGACCCTTTCAATTGAGATACTAGTGGATAACATCACTGACCAAGAGTGTGATATTTTATTGGACAACATTTTTTGGATCACAGAGGTGTCAACATTTTTAGGGAAAATGGAGAATTGACAATTTCAAATACTAATGAAAATTAAAATTGACTGGAAAGGGACTTCTAAAATTTTAGTTTTAGGAGTGGTAATATTCAAAATTGTTCGTTACATTTTTTTGTCTATAACAATTGGAAATGAATTAAATGAAAAAGAGAAATTAAAAGTTTTAAATTTAGTTGAAAAATACAAAGACTGTTTTGCTGAGGATTTATCACAATTAGGCAAGGCAATTGGAATTAAAATGAATATAGTACTAAAAGATAACAATAAAACTATCTGTCATAAACCAAATAGAGTACCATATCATTTACGTGAGGAATTGGTCAATATTGTAACAGAACTTTTGAAATATGATATAATAGAATCACCGTCTTATTGCATGTTAAGGATGGTGAATTTCATATGGTTGTTGATTATCGTGAATTGAATAAAATAACGGTTCGTGAAGTATTCCCAACAGCAAATATTGAAGAAAATATAAATCAAGTTCGTTATAACAAAATTTTTATAGTTCTCGATATGATGAATGGGAATCACCAAATTCGATCAACAAAACATGTAGACATCTATCCGGTTTTGTAACACCAAGTAGGCATTATCAATATAAAAGAATGCCATTTGGTCTAACTAATGCTCCTGCTGTATTTATGAAACTAGTTGATTATTTGATAAGAAGTGTAAAGATAAAAAATATTATAGCATATATGGATGATATCATAATATTTGAAAAGGACTTTAACGAACTTATAGAAATATTTGAAGCACTTTTAATAACATGTCAGAAAATTGGAATACCATTCAAAAGAAATGTGAATTTTCCGTAAATAAATAAGTATATCTCGGACACATAATTAACAAAAGTGGAATATGTCCAGGTGAGGCAAAAACTCAGGCAATTATAAATTACCTGGGTTAATTAAAAGCCTTCAAATTTGTGAGAAGTTAAGCAGTTTTTAGGTCTAACTGGCTACTTTAGGAAATTTATTGAAAATTATGCCAGAATTGCCTTTAAAAATGGACTAGCCGATGTTTTAATACAGAAATGTTCTATGGGTTTAAAACGTCCGGTAGCTTACTACAGGAGACAAACCAACAGTCTCGAACGAAAATACCATAGTTATGAACTTGAAACGCTTGCCGTTGTAGAAAGTATGGAGCGTTTTCGTTATTATTTGCTAGGAAAGCATTTTAAAGTCATGACTGATTGCAATTCTCTTAAAGAGACGGCAAATAAACAAAATATAATACATAGAATTGCCCGATGGTGGCTGAGAATACAAGAATTTGATTTTGAATGTATTCATAGGCCGGGAATCCAGATGTCACATGCGGATGCTTTAAGCAGAAATCCACATGAGCAAGCATCCGAACCAGCTACTTTGCAGCGGCAGGACAATAACATAAATATATTAATAAAAAACTGGACTATGGAAAAAATGATAATGTACGTAAAAATTTTGAAAAAGAATATGTTTTGAAAAATAATAGATTGTTTAAGAAAAATGAAGATGGTTTACGCTTCTTTGTACCATGTTACCTAAGATGGAAGGCAATAAAGTCGTCACATAGTGATGTTAGTCATGGTGGTTTTGAGGGAACAGTAAATAGAGTGAAGAAATTGTATTGATTTCCAAAAATGAGAAAAGTAGTAGCCAAATATATAAATTCGTACATTCAATGTTTATATAATCAAAGGTCTAAAGATGAAACTAATTTCAATATATATCTTATAGAAAAATGTGATATTCCCCTTTATATGGTTCACATTTATCATGTGGGTCCATTTCCAAAATCTAGAAAAGGAAATCAATATATATTGGGAATTATAGACGCTTACACTTTCTCAAGTTGTTAGTCATCGTGGAACCTCTTTTACATCCAATGTTTTTAAATCTTTTTGCGAGGAAAATGGAATTAAACATATCCTTACAGCGGTAGGAACACCCAGAGCAAATGGGCAAATTGAACGATATTTTCGAACTGTTAATGTTGCTTTAAGTAGTATGACAGAGAATAATGATGGTCGAGATTGGGAACAACATGTATTGGCTATTCAATGGGGTATTAATAGTATTGAGCACAAGATTTATAATGATGAAGAACACATTCCTTTGGATAAATTAAGAAAGGTTGTGAAAAGTCGTATTGATAATGAAGGAAAGAAAGCTTCTGAAATATTCAATAAAAAACATAGATCACCAAATAAATATTCCGAGGGTGATTTTGTATTGATTAAGGCCGAACATGTATCTACCGGTCAAACAAGAAAGTTATTGGCGAGATTTAAAGGTCCATATTTTTTTTTAAATTTTAGATAATGATCGCTATTTAATATCGGACACGTCTACTTCACAAGTAAATCAGCGAAAATTTGAGTCTGTTCAAGCTGCATATAAAATAAAACCTTGGTGCAATCTTTTCGAATTTATGGAGGTTCAAGAGGAGGGGAGAGATGATGTAAATTCATCAGAGAATGAAGATTAGAACTATGAATATATTAAACTAACAGGAGTTATTATAGATTAATAAATATTTATGTTATGAAATATAAAAATTGGGAATGATTATGATTAAAGAAGTTCAATTAGTAGATAAGTGTGTGTGATTAATATTTTAAAATTGTCAGTTGAGTAAATTTTGATGACGATTCTTAAAGTTGTGTACGATATGTTGTTGGTTCCGTGGTGAGTGTGATTTCCCACGTTGAGCAATATGTTGTTGGTTCCGTAGTGAGTGTGATTTCCGGTTGTTGATATGTTGTGGTTCAATGTTTGATTGTGAGTTGTTTATACTGTGTTATCACTGCGGACACAAAAATCCTGTCTCAGTATGCTATTATATAATTAACTAAAAAAAAGTAGCTAGCGACTTGTGGATTGTGGTGTCAAACTCGTTCAATAGGTATCGTCGGGCGTGTTGTCAAGTTATTTTAATACAAAACGATTTTAACCATTTTCAATAGACTTTATTCATGGGCAAATCGACTCAGAAAGTGATTCTGAGTCGATCGGTATATTTAAAGGTGATTATAGTACTAATATTTTAATGCCTCCACTTACCTTCGCAAGCCACCTACATAAATCATAAAGTGAAATCAAACAAGTAAGAGTGCTATATTTTGGTGTGCCGAATCTTATATACCCTTTACCATAGTGTATTTTAAACATATTAGTTTATAAATTTTCCCGACTATATAACAAAAAGAACAACAACGCTAAACGAAATAAAAAACTGTACTTTGTTATAAACCAACAGACAACTAAACATACATAACGAAAAATAAAAACAAAATAAACAACGCAATAAAACCAACCTACGTCCAAATATGCGAACAGAATTCGCAAAAACAAAATACACAACTCAATGACGCCAACAGCATTCAAACATACAAAACGAAATACATAGCTGAAAAACTTAATACAACTACACACACGTGTACATCTTTTTCTAATATACAGTGTTGTTGTTGCTTATTTAACAAAGCATGAAAAAAATATGACATTTTTTGATGAAATTTTCAGAGGTTGTCTCGGATTTTTGCTCATATCTCCGTTATTTACCGAGCGATTTTTCTGATTTTTAATAGCGATCTTCTCGAAAGCATGTCTAACAGAATTATTGAAGATTCGGATCTCGCCGATATCTGGGGTCCTCTAAAAACTGATTTCAACAGACAGACAGACGGACATGGTTTAATCGATTCCGCTATCTATAAGGATCCAGAATATATATACTTTATAGGGTCGGAAAATTATATTATAGAAATTGCAAACGGAATGACAAACTTATATATACCCTTCTCACGAAGGTGAAGGGTATAAAAATAAATAAAAACGGTTACAGTAGCCACTAATGGCTAGAGGTGCAATAACATTTTAAACCAACATCCACCCGCGATTTCGGGTCGGCAATTACCCAGACAAACTCGTCCACACTATCACAGTTACGGGCCGGATGGAGCAGTATTCTCAACTGCCAAGAACGAATTATTCCAGGCACCCTTAACCGATGCCCTGCCTGTCTCCAAAGCCCTCATGATACAGCGCTCCTATTTAATTGTCCCCATAGACCCACTAACTTTAATCCTATAGACCTATGGCTAAGACTGACTGAGGTGGCACAATTTCTCCAGCTCCCAATAACATCTCATGACACCAATAATTATTAATTTTATTGAATATTTTCAGGGAAGAATATCCAGTTACAGCTAACAACAAACGACACTAGTGTTTAGTAAACATCTGCATGAGTATTCTTGTTTTTAAATTCACAGTACATCATAGTATCAGAAAACACGTGCACTATTGTGAAAAAATAAACAAGCTTGTGCAGAATGTTTAAGTTTGAACAAATGAATTATACTTTCACACAACTTAAAGGGTTTTTTTAAATTTCAAATACTGGATATTTTTTTCAATTTACACTACAACACATTTTGAAATTTTTATTAGTATTAATACAAAGTATTGTAGTGTAAAGTACCTTTTAACATAGAAACAAAACATTACTTGTCTCGCCTGTTGAGAATTGTGTACTCTCTTATAAATTTTCCTGTAAATTTACTCTATTTAGTGTAGGTAACGAGACTCCTAGTATAAATAGGGTAAAATTACATGTTGAAACTTATTAAAAATTTTTAAGCACATTTTATGTAAAAATACTAGTTACAAAATATGTATTTTTACCTCTTTATATATTTAAACATGTTTAGCAACATTTGGATTTCATGTAATTTAAAATTTTTGGTGTTTAAAAAACATTGGAAAGAAATAGTTCTTGTGTATTTCATAATATTACACACAAAACCGTCGTTACATTTAGCTTGTATCTGCAGCAGGACAATGTTTTAAATCTTCTTTATTTGAATTTTCTTATTTGAAAACTTTTTATGAACATTTTAATTCATAATTTTAGATTTAATTTTTTTTGCTTTGAAAACACAAATATAATTTTTTTTTGGATTAAAAATAAATTAATTTGTTTTGACACAACCCAAGCACTTTTTAAATAAACAAATAAAAATCAGCTGCCTTAACGATTTCACCTTACTTAACTTAGTGCATCCTGAATTAAATGTTTAGATACAAAATATGTAATTTTACTACTAAAATGTTTAATATTTTATAAACGTGTTACTAAGAACACAAAATACTATATTTTGTATGTATTATTCATGAAGTAATATGTAAATAATTTTGTTAAACATATTGTGTTTAAATTTACGCATTAGAAATTTTACATAAAAGTTTACTTACTTTATAGTAGTAATATTACATGCATTTTTTAGAGTGTAAAGTTTGATATAATTTGGCAAAAACAACCTAATAACAGTAAAACAGCGTTGCGCGTTCATATTGTTCTAATTACGAAGATTTTCGGCAATACACACGTACATAACCCGATCGTAAATAAAACTCATTGCAAGAGCGTAAAAATACAGAAATTGCAAACAAAATATGTAAAAACAACAACATCATTTTCAAACAAGAGAGTAACTTGCAAAAAACTCATACACTCCAAAAACTTTTCAGGAATGCATAATAGTAAAAATACATAAAAACTATATTTTTAATACTTTTTTTTAAACATTTGACATTAAAAAATCTAATCTTTGTGAAGAAATTAACATTTTTCTTTTTTTGGATATGTTTTATCTGTAAAATTTACCATTTTACTTGTTATAAAACTTGATCGTAACAAGAGTAATTAGGAATTTTTTTTCTAAGTGTTTTTTTTTTTTGCATTTTCTCACCACTACAATAACAGTTTCTCTTTCTGCGCAGTAAAAACATCTCGAAATCTACGAATTGATCAGTTCGAACTTTTATGTTTTGTTACAATAGTACGGCTAGTATTATTTTGAATGCGAAAATTTTTGGCAATTTACTTGTATACAGTGTTTCCATATATGCAGATTTTCTTCATTTTTAAGTTTTTTGAGGTGGTGTGAGGATAAAAAGATTTTTATACAAAAAAAGTTAGAGTGCTATATTCGGCTAAGCGGAACCTTTAATAACTTCCACCAGCTACTTTTAAAATAATACTTTTTAACTAATTGATCAAATCTTTGTAGAAATAAGTTTTCCCATGACTTAAAGAGAAAATCCTTAAAATTTGAACATTTGAACATCATATGTTACAATTGCAAGATTTATTAAACATTACAAACGCCATTTCCTTTTATATTTTTATTGCGCTTTAGCTATATTTAATAATTTGCATGTATACATGTGTGTAAAAGATTTAAGGAAATTCAAAATACATATAACATTGTTATACAGAAATTGATAACGCAACTAGTTAAATATGGTTAAAGTGATTTTCGGGGCAGGACTAGTATAGATTCTATAAGTAACATTTCTGCACATGGAAGATATTTCTGAAGCACCTAGTATATTATTAACCGATCGTGAAAAAAATTAAAATAGAATTTTTGTATACAAAACTAATATTTGTGCCAAATTTTGTATCAATAGTTTTATTTGGTAAAAAGTAAAGTGCGTTTAAGTGATTTTCGTAAGAAAACTTTGTATGGGAGCTTTGACCAATTATGGTCCGATAGTAAAAAAATCCACAGTAACATTAATTTATATAAAGAAAAAATTTGTTGCTAAATTCTGTATCTATATTATTATTTCGTAATGAATATTGTGCATGTGATTTTCTGGAGGGGACCTTGTATGGGAGCTATAACCAAATATGAACCGAAAAGTTATAGTGTCATTTCTGTATATAATCAATATTTGGTTTTGAGTTTTGTGCGTTTAAGTGATTTTCGGGAGGGTACCTTGAATGAAAGCTATGAACAATTATTTGCCGATCGCAAATAAAAGTAACATTTCTGTATACTAGAGCAGTACTTGTACCAAATTTTGTACAGATAGATATCTTGATTTAGTAATGAGTTATTTGCATTTAAGAGATTTTGTATGGGAGCTATGACCAATTATAGACCGCAATACTTGTATCAAGTTTTGTAGGGATATCTTTGTTTAGTAATGAGTTATTTGCGTTTAAGTGTTTTTTTTTTTTGGAGAGGACCTTGTATGGGAGCTATTATCAATTATAGACCGATCGGAAAAAAACAGTAACATTTTTGTACATAAAGGCAATACTTGCACAAAAACTGCTTAGGACAATGTAGTGTATTTTCTCAATAAAAATATATGTCAATATATATGTCTTCACTTATTATCTTTACTCTTGTGGTACTCCTTTTTTCTTTTTGCACAAAGCACACGTTTTTTAGTTACACGTAAAGTTAATAAAGTAATTTGTATTATTGGTATTTAATCTTAATCACATCTAAAAATGCGTTTACATATTATTCACTTTTATAAACCAAATATTTCCTTAAAAATGAAAACCAAGTTAGAAAAGAGATGTAAAAAATCATTACAAATAACATATTTGAAGTACATCAAGGTTTGGAATGTGTTTTATTTGTGACATTCAAATATCGGATTTTAACAGCTTCTTAAACTAAGATTAGATGTAGTTCAGAGTTGCCAAAAATGAACAAGATCCTTCCAATAACACGCTAATGTAAAATTCATAGGTTTTTCACTCGATTTTGAAGCACCTCGAGTTACTAGTTCTGATGAAAATACTACTTTTTTCCACACTTTTTTTGCTGGGTATAAGCAATCAATGCGCGTTTCACTTAAAAAAATAATTTTCAAGGGCGTAAGATTCCGCAAATTTATTTTTAATAACTTTTCAATAAGAAATAAGCTTAATTTGAGAAAATGTTGAACATTTTTGGTTTATTTATCATTTTAGACGGTTTTTTGCTTCTCCTCAAAAATTTGTTCAATGTGACTTAGGGCTTTTTCGATTTCATATCACGATATATTCATACATTTGTATTATTATTTAAAAATATTACAATTAAATAAATTCATTGCATTCTTCAAAATTTAATTATCTAAACTTAATTTTTTTCGGTTCAGCCTGTCACATACATTGATGTACATGTATGTATTTGCTAAAACGACACAATAAAAAAGTATGTTAAAAATACGGATTATTTTTTTAATAAAGCGCTGATTTTTTAAATCGTATTGTGGAATATTTTTAATTATTCTTAACAAAATAATAACAATTCATTTGATGATAGAAGAGGGAAATCATAACTTAATTGTATAACAAATGTACCATCAGTGTTGGCTTACATGATTTGAAAAATATAACAAATTATTGCCAAGTTATTGCAGTGTACTAAAGAATTTCTATTTAGCTGGAAAAATTAAATTTTAGCTAAATTGTGCGGTCACGTTCCAGCTGCGCTAAAATAAGAAATAGTCCACCAAGGGTTCAAATTCATAGTTGGGAGGAGCACGATGAAAATTTTCAAAAAGTCCACACAGATTATGCAGGTATTTTTCAAAACCATTACTTTTTAGTGCTGGTGGATGCAAAATCGAAATGGCCTGAAATCTATGTGCAAATATTAAAAAGAAAATTAAAAGCTATGGAAGAGGACAATTCACCGTTATTCTTCTCCGTTATGCAGCAACGCCACTAGCTAATGGGAAAACACCATCTCAGTTGTACCTGGGTCGAGACCTTGATGCTCAATTTAACATAAAAAACTAGTTTCGTTGCTAGTTGTTCGAGAGTTTAGCGTGGGAGATAGGTACCAAGTTTGGTCGACTTCATTAGCAAGTTACCTGAAACGCCATATTAATCAATTGCCCAAATCGGATATAGAAAAACTTAAAAAGCCTGAATTAAGGAAATACTAATTCAACGTCCACTATTATTTATTTATTTTATTACCATAACCTAGCCTTTATAAGGCCATAGACGGTTACAAACTTCTACTAAAAAATACAACAAAATTTCCTTATAAAATAATATATAAAAATCTTAAAAATTTAACAATATTATTTTAATATCTTTGCTTGCTTAGAAAGGGTAAATATATGTAAGTAATAATAGTTTTCCCAAAAACAAATGAATAAATTAAATTATTTAGAAATGCAATTAATCAAGTAAATTGGTACATAATTTTAAAATATTATAAGCCATGTTTTTTTAATAATATAGACTCTTCAAAGTATTAAAGAATGATAAAAGGTGAATTTCGGTTATAGAGAAACAAGCTAAAATCACAAAAACACCAATTTAAAAAAAAACAAGAGTGCTATATTCGACTGTACCGAATCTTATATACCCTTCACCATAGTGTAATTTAAACATCTTATATAAATTTTAAATTTTTCCCCGACTACATTATTATTACATCAAAAGCTAAACAAAAAGAACAACAACAACAACGCTAAACGAAATAAAACACAAAATACACAAGGCATCTAAACCAAGAGACATCTAAACATACATAACGAAAAACACAGAAAAATAAAAACAAAAATACCAACGCAATGACGCCAACAGCATCCAAACCAAGGGTGCCCAAGCCCTATGCGCTTGGTACTCTTTTGTTTTTGTAAATGTGCTTAGCTATAGACAGTGTGTTTTCTATACACTTATATGCGCTTAACACTAGCAATACGTTGTTGTTGTTCTTAACATTATACAAGCAAGAGTAAAACAACAACACTTTCGTATTCATTGCTGGTATACATTGACGAGACGTAGAATTTATTTTTGTTTATCGTAAAAAAATTGTTTTAAAAGCACTTGGAAAAAATTTGTGTTAGTTTTAAATTTCAAACTTACATTATTCGCATAAAAATTATTGTACAATAACTCACAATCTACTCTCATATAACTGAAAACGTTTTAAATACTTTTTTCTATTTATTAAAAAATATATTAGCAAAACAAAAGGGAAAATTATTTTATTTTAACAAAATATGCAAATCATATTTTTTGCTGTGTATTTTTTGTATGTTTGGATTCTTAACATACAAAAAAATACAGCCATTGAACCAAGAATACTATTCAATCATGAAAGATGGTGAAGATTATTAAAAGCCAAATGCACATACAAAATACCACCACTAAGCACCTACACGACATTGTATGACCTTATAACAAATAGATGAGTCATTTCCTACACTTAGTATGCACAAACAAAATATAACTTCCCAATAAAAACAGAACATAACTAAGTGTAACAAAATTTGCTTCAAATGTCAAGTATTTTTTTCATATTATTTCATTACCAGTTAAATATACGAGCATTACTAAGTAAAATACATACTACTTCACTACTACATCTATTGGATAGAATTATTCGGGGATAATTCTCGGAAGAGCCTTTTTTGTATGTATCGGAAGAAACATTAAATATTTTCAAAGAATTTGGTAATTTATTATAAGAAGTGGCACGTTCTTATAATAAATTAACAAATTCTAAATACTAACCTGAAATGATCTTTATAATATGGCAGTTAATGGTGGAATTTTTAATTGTCTATTTCTATTAGATCTACAAAATTAAAATAAGTTAACTAAATATTTTGGAGTTTGCAACTTATAAGACTTATAAAAATGTATCAAATTTCGAAACTTTATAAAATCTTCAAAAGTCCCAGAAATTTTACAACATAAGATGAAATATGTTGCCATATTCTAAGAGAATACAGGAATCGTATCACACTATTAAATCCAATCTCAACTTCTTTAAAACATAATCCAAGGTACCACTATAAGTCCATGAACAACCCTCTCCTTAATATAAAAAGGAAGCATCAAATCTAAATTGTATAATTTCCGCAAAGTAAAATTAACTCTGGATACCACTGAGTTAACATGGCCTTCAAAACTCAAGTTTGTATACAGAATGACTCCAAGACACCCAAAGTTACTGAGAAGTTATTACCACCACAATTACCAAACAGCAAGGCCTTAGTCTTAGTATTAATAATAAGGTCATTATTAGAAATCCAGTTAAGCAACAAATCAACATTAAATTTTATCATATTTTTTAACACATCAGGAAATTCAGCACTCCCTTTAAACAACAAGTGCACATCACCAGCAAAAGGAAATGGAAGACACATATTGTTAAATATAGTATTGAATAGATCATTTATAAACATTATTTAAAGAAGAGGCCCAAGAACATATCCCTGAGGAACCCCACTACGAACTGGAAGCACTCCAAAGGCACGACCACTGCAAACAACATAGTGACTTCTATCAGATTAATAAGAATACACCAACTGTTTAAGTTCGTTTAATTTTGTACGTGTATTTACGTTTTTTTGATTATTTGACACTTGTGAGGATTTAGTACACATCCTTTTTTTACACCCTTGGGTGGGGATATTTTTCTAAATTCTAACGAGTAAAACCTCTAACGGTATCGGCTTAAATATTGTTCGACACTTTCTGCCAAAAAAATATCATTAGCTTCCTAATCGCTAGCATATATGTTTCGTATAAATGATCCACAAACACAAGGTAATATTTAATAAAGAAATATTTTTGTTTAAACAAAATTTCAAAAACACTTTTCGTTTTATTTCACGCACGAACATTTTGGTCCAATCGAGCCGGATTTAATTTGCCGCTTATAAGTACACCACAAATTAATTGGTATTCTTTTGTTTTATTTGTTTCATCACAAGATAGCCATATTTATTTGGATATTTTGCCAAACATCATCAGAGAAATTTAATTTTTGGAATAGCAAAACAAATAATAAGGTGCGTACTTGATTTTGAAAAGTGCAGTGAATAATTTATAAAATAAAAGTGTGCAATTTTTATTTTCTTTATTTAAATAAAAGTGTAAATAAACACACACATATACACACATATACAAAAAATATTACTTGTGTATTTTTGTAGTTGATCGCTTTGCCAACCCCAAATTAATTTGACACTTGTTTTAATCTCATTTATTACTACGTAAATTATCAACTGCGCATTTGTTTACGTGGACGGACAAAATTATAGAAAAGAAAATAAATTATTTTAAAAATTTGCTCATTTATGACAAAAATAACATTTCTCGCGTCGTGAACGGAAAAAATAAATTAAATAAATAAAATTTATTGTGGCTTATTGAATAAAAAACAATTTGGTGTAATAGAATTGTGTTTTGTTGTGCTTTAAGTATTTACTTGTTTCTTCTACTTCTTCATTCTTAAGTGGTCACCCTACGGTCGGTCAGTTTGACTATCATATTGTTCAATTGAATTTGACAAAATTTATTTTCGTTTAATTTTGACCAAATTTAATTGAAATAATTCAAATTTAATTTACTAAATATTTATTTGATATCATCAATAAAAATTTTGATTTTTATAAAAGTTTCAAACTTTTAGTCAATAATAAATTAAATTTTATGTTTTAAACTTTCAATTTGAATAGAAGAAAGGCAAACCATGTCTATTACACCACTTGATCGCTTCATTAGAGCTTCGGATTCAGTTATTAATTTTGAGGCGCAGTATAGAGCTCGCGAAGATACACTTGACGGACTCAAAATTGATTACTATAAAGAGAATTTGAACAAATTGTGGGATGCGTCTCAGTCGACTTATGACTTATGTTTAGATTTATTGACAACTTCTGAGGACACTGAACCTGGTGAGATTGAATGTGCTTGTAGCCTAGATAGGAAAAAACTTCAATTCTCTCCCGCTAATAAATCAACTTATACACCAGTAAAGAATCCGAAACCTTGTACGGTCAACATAATTTGACTTTACCACCCTGCGACGTAGAAATGTTTGAAGGCGATTACCTTTACGGCCTTATACATAAATAGCTCACGTCTTACTGACATTGAAAGGTTATGTCACTTGTTACGTACGACTAGTGGCGACGCAAAGAAAATTGTATCACAATGTCCGCTTTCGGATAAAGGGTTTCATATGGCTTGGCACGAATTATAGGCAGCATATGAGAATCCGCGTATGTTGGTTAATAACCAATTAAAAGCGCATTTCAGTCTTCCAGTCTTGGAAAAAGAGTCTTTCACAGGCCTCAAAGATTTACAAGGAGGCATTAATAGTTGTTTGAAAGCGTTGTCGAAGTATGAAGTTCCGACAGAAAATTGGGATCCCATTCTTGTCTTTTTATGCGTGCAGCGTATTCCTGATTGTACTGTGACGTTATGGGAACAGAACATTAAGAATAAATTCGCTTTATAACGCTGGAAAGAGATGAATGATTTTCTTACGGAAAGGATTTAAACTTTAGAATGTCTTCATGATATTCGGGAAACGCCTCAGACAAATAAGTCTACAACACAAAAGGTGAAGACTCATCATGCCCAACCGGCATGCAATTCTCATATTTGCGTTCTATGTAAGCATCAAAGCAATTTTCTGCGCGATTGCAAGCGATTCAAAAATCTTTCAGTTTCGGAAAGATATTCTACGATTAGGAAACATCGTTGTTGTCTTAATTGTTTGTCACGAACACATGAGGGTTAAAACTGTACGAGTGCTCATAGCTGTTCAATATGCAAAAAAAAAAAACACATAATACCTTGCTCCATAGAAATTCTTCATCATCGGATGAAGCGACTGCTAGTTCCAATACAGGCACGAGTTCAGTTCACTAACTCTAGGTCTGTGGAATCTTCAGCACCTACTTCAAACAACAATAATAAAGGTCCTTCTAATCGACAAGTGTTCCACGTGTCTGATAATCGGACTGTTCTTTTAGGGACTGCTATGATGAATATACCTCAACAAGGTATGAAATACCCGGCTCGAGCCCTTATTGAATTTGATTCTGAAACATCGTTTATTTCGGAACGTCTGCAGAATCAGTTAAAGATTACGGCGCATTTGACAAATGGCAAGTTTCTGGTGTTAACCAAACTTTGCTCGATAGAAATAGCCTTTCCCTTTGACACTTCGATTACTTTGCGAACTAATACTCCTGTTATACCGAATATTTCTGGTATCTTACCATCTTTTATCTTATCAGATAAACTTTGTAGAGATTTACCGAATTACTTCGTTTTTAGGAGCTGGAAGAAACGTCGAAAAGAAAAATTATGTCCCCCCTTGATCGGATGTGAAAGAAAATTACAAGGCCACAACTCGTAGAGGACCTGATGGACGATACATTGTCACACTTCCTTTTAAATCTGATTTTCCGGAAAAGATGTCGTTATGTTCTTCAAAACAAAATGTTAGGGAGCAATTTTTGAGGACAGAAGCTTCATTGTGGAGAAAACCAGAGATAAAGAAGATGTATGACGATGTAGTAAGAGAATATTTAGTTTTGGATTACATGAGGCCAATAATGGAGACCTCGTCTTCTATTTCCTCTTGTTATTTGCCGCACCATCCAGTAATTATATTGGATCGAAAAACTACTAAATTAAGAGTAGTTTTTAATGTGTCAAATAAAACCTCAAATGGACTTAGTTTGAATGATTGTTTGTTGGTCGGTCCCACCCTTCAAGCTGATTTAGTCCTACTTATTTTGCGTTGGCGATTTTTTAGATTCGTGTTTAATTTCGATATTACTCAAATGTATCGACAGATAAGGCTTGACCAGTCTCATACTCCTTTTCAGCATATTTTGTTTCGCGATTCTCCGACGGAGGATATAAGCAGTATGAATTACAGACTGTGACCTTTGGCGTCAATTGTGCGCCTTATCCGGCCATCCGTAGTTTGTTACAGTTGGCAGATGATTGTGAGAGTCAATATCCACTTGCCTTGCAAATTTTACATAAAGGTATGTACGCTGAAGACGTACTAACGGGGACACATGATGTTGAAACCGCTTTGGTTGCTCGTGATCAACTTAAAGCAGCATTATCATCATCAGGGTTTAATCTTCGAAAATGGACTTCGAATAATAGGACAATTTTAGCAGGTTTTCCCCCAGAACATTTGGTAGATGAAAAACTTTTAGTTTTTGTCGAAGCGAGTAGTTCGAAAACGCTGTCCGAATGGGAGAAATTTGTGACTTCATATCATGAAGTCAATAGTATCGAAATTCCTCGATGGGTTCATTATGAACCAGAAGCCTCAGTTGATTTTAATGTTTTTTCTGATGCCTTGGAAAAGGCATATGCGGAGGTGATATATATTCGGGAGGTAACACCCAGAGGGAAAATTTATTAAAATTTGCTCACTTGTAAGACGAAAGTAGCCCCGATCAAATCGATTACTTTACCTCGTATTGAACTTTGTGGCGCTGTATTAGAGGCAGATCCTTTGAAGGCTGTGCTTTGTGAAATCGAAATTCCATTAAACCAGGTTTATTGCTGGACTGATTCCACGATCGCTCTTTCCTCGTGCAAAAACCCTTGTTCGGACTGTTGTAAATAAGTGTAAGCAATGTATCTTAGATCGTAAACGAGCTTGCACTCAAATTATAGATCGACCGTTTACGACAACTGGCGTGGATTTCGCTGGCCCATTTGATAGGATCTTAAACTCCTATGTATGTATCTTTGTTTTTCCACGAAAGCCATACATCTAGAAGTAACTTCGGATTTATCAACGGATAAATTCTTAGCGGCATTTAACCGATTTATATCAAGACGCGGTTGTCCACTTACGTTTTTTTCAGATAACGAGACGAATTTTGTAGGAGCTTCTAGAGAGTTAGAACGAGAGTTTAAAACCTTTTTATTAGAGTGTAGGGCTAGGATGTGTACGACGTACGGCATCAGCGGCCTTTCTTGGCGTTTTATTCCTGCTGGAGCACCTCATATGGGTGGTTTATGGGAAGCTGGAGTTCGAAGTTTTAAACTTCACTTCCGTAAAGAAGCCCATTCCGGCAAATACACTTATGAAGAACTTTCGACGGTCCTCGCTAGAATTGAGGCATGTCTAAATTCTCGACCTCTCTGTCCAAAGAGTGACGACCCTAATGACATAGTGGCTCTTACACCAGGCCATTTCCTAATAGGGTCTCCAATATTAGCTCCACCTGAACCTTCGATTTATGAATCTCCGCTAGGTCTTCTAAATAGGTATCGGAAAGTAAAGGCCTTGACTCAGCATTTCTGTCGTCGATGGAAGGAAGAATACTTGTCAGGACTTCACAAACGTTACAAGTGGAAGTATTCGGAACGCTTGCGACGCCATCGACTATCGGGTTGTCGAAAATTTCAGAATATGTCTTTCGAGAGGAGAATTACGATGGTGTTATTACACCATTGTTGCTCTCGGTGCCTATCAGCGGAACACATCTCTCGTGATTGCACGAGTGTAGGCAATGTAAAGGAAAACACCATTTTATGCTCCACTCGAAAACTCACGTCGCCGCTAAATCTAAAAAACGCGCTCGAAACGAAGTTACCCGACCAGACACCCCTGTGAACTCTTTGCCGTTGCCGTTGCTTCATGTCGTGATATTCCCACCAACCGCAACCGTTTGTTGCCTTGCTCAAAAAAGAGCATTCGGGTACGGGCAGTTTTAGACCTTTGCTGCAGTATGAGCTATATTTGCTCCTCTTTAGTTGCAAGTCTAAAACTGTCCGTGACCACTGTTGGTACCGACAAAATATGTCGAGTGAACATTTGCTCATAATATAACTCAACGCAAAATATTACGTTTACAGTTAAAGTAAAAAAATGCAAGGCATTAAAACACCGTTGCAATCTGTATCGGTTAAGATCCATTTTCCGGGACTGCAATTGGCAGATCCTAGTTTTAATGTCTCTGGCAAAGTCGCGCTTGTCATTGGTCCGGAAATTGCTCCACAGGTTTTAAAGGGAAAAATTATTCGAACCCGGGACTTCCAATGGCTCAATACACCATTTTTGGTTGGGTCATTTCTGGCCAATCCTCTCTTTAAGTGGCCCAGTTCATGGTCTGATTTAAAACCATTCTCCCATCTTTTACCAGCTGGTCTGGTTTTTTGGTCCTATGACCAATTTGTTTAAAAAAATGAAATATTAATTAAATAAATGAAAAAACCTATTTCTTTAAGCTCTTTATTCTTTATTAGATTTTACCTCTTAAGTTTATATTATGCTTGCAACGTTCTATGTTGTTGCAAGGTGGCCGGCAATGTTTAAGTTCGTTTAATTTTGTACGTGTAGTTACGTTTTTTTTTTATTATTTGATACTTGTTAGGATTTAGTACACATCCTTTTTTTACACCCTTGGGTGGGGATATTTTTCTAAATTCTAACGAGTAAAACCGCTAACGGTATCGGCTTAAATATTGTTCGCCACTTTCTGGCAAAAAAAAATATCATTAGCTTCCTAATCGCTAGCATATTCGTTTCGTATAAATCATCCACAAACACAAGGTAACATTTAATAAAGAAATTGTTTTGTTTAAACAAAATTTTAAAAACACTTTTCGTTTTATTTCACACACGAACACCAACTTACAATCCATAATGTAAATGCAATTTATCAACTAAAAGTGAATGATAAACTCTATCAAAAGCCTTAAATAAATCCAAGGAAAGTAAAATTCAAACATATTTGCTAGAAATGCTGTTCCTGATGCTGTCAGTAATGCCTATCTGTAATGGTGTATTACTCCTATTACATATAAAACCAGAATGACAATCATGCAGAATTCTAATATTATCGACATGAGTCAAAGCTGAATCTTCATAATATGTTCAACCATTTTAGACAAAATTGGCAATATAGATATTGGTTTAAATTCATCAACACCTGCCACAAAAGCATTCTTCCTAATGGGAACAATCTTAGCGATCTTCCACAATAATGGGAAATACGAAGTAGTCAATATAGTATTAACCAAATACAGGACATAATTACCAATAAATGGCATCAAGAGTCCTATTAACAGCCCATAAACCCATCACAACCAACAGCCCTCGACGTAATCAAATTAAAAGCGGTAAACATTTCAGAAACATTAATATTATGAAAGGAAAAACCATTGTTCCGATCGTCAGAAAAATTTAAAACACTGCCACTGTTTATTGTTTGATTTGAGGAAAACTTATTATTCAAATGTTCTGGATCAAGATTGACGGAATGATCTCGCGCATCTACTACTCCGTTTTCCCCAAGTATTGACCAAATTGCTTTACTATCTTTATTTCCAAAAATTGAGCCATGTGATATTCTCTTAATTTTTCTCAAAACTTATTTTACTCGATTTCTACATCGGCAAAACACTTTCCAATTGTGAATACTTTTAATAAACCCCTAATAGAGGCATAATAATGAATTCTAGGATCACTGATCCATGATTCATTACAGTTGCTAGTAAAACGTTTTCGCATTGGAACTAAGGTGTGTAAAAACTTTAAACTTCTATTTAAAATTTCTAACTGATTATCCACATTGTCTGTCAAGAATATATCATCAAGATTGCATTCAAGCACTGTAGACTGCAACAACCCATAATATAAAAATGTTTAGCAGAAGGCTCTAAAATTGTAACAGAGATAAAAATAAAAGAATGTCTAGTAATACCAGGACACTGGAACTGACCAGAAGTTTTAACTAATACAGTGGAAGATAGCAAAAAATAATCCAGCAATGAACTGGAATCATGAAAAAATGTGTAGGTATAGAATTATGAATGAGAGAAAGATTATGTCTACTACAAATATCTCTCACTCTAATACTAGTGTTATGTTCAAATAGGTTATTATTGAAATCACCCATTATCACAACATTCGAATATCTTACAAGTAGCTCTGATAGCTGTCCTTTTAAATGCAAAAAGTCCCCGTGTGGAAGATAAACAACATCCACCAAAACTTTTAGGGTCAATCTTTAGGTTAAGGATTAGGGATTAAGTTAAAATTAATCTTCGAAAGTTGTTTTTGAATACTTAATTAGCTAATTTTGTTTGCTAGTTTAAGCGCCCAATGGAGGTGGTTTAAACTTGAGCAAGAAATACAAAAGTGTAAACAGCTGATGCACAATTTTTACTAAAATAAACATTAAAATGAATGATTTATCGATTAGTATAAATTATAGGGACTTCTCAATATATCTTTTGCTTGAAAATTTAAATTTTGTTTAATTTTCATATTAGATTTACAATTGTCTTCTTTGCGTTGCTTTGATAACAAACAATCACATTTTCAGTTGTTTTGTACGGCAACATTGCGAAATTTAAACTTGTACTCAAAAATATCAAAGGGGATTAACATCAGAATCTATTTATTTTTAGATTAACTAATCTGATTATTATCAAAAACCCGCCCTAACATTCCTAACATTAAGTTCAATAAACAAGCATTCTGCAATTCCATAACCATTACCAACAAATACAACTCTATGATCAATAAATTTATAAACATAGAGAATAAAACCACCACCTCTACCACTTTGGCTGTGGGCAGCATAATGACACGATAAGGAAGTCGAGTCGTTCCAGAAAACAGCCTGACCGATTTGAGAACCATGTCCTATATTAGCGTGGGAGATTAATAGGAAGTCTTTGTAAACTACCATTAGTATGTAAGGAATTTTGTAGGACATAATTGTTATAGTTTTTAAGTTAAGAATTATTTGTAATGGAATGAATTAATGGGAATAAATAAACTTGAACTTGAGCGTGGGAGATTGTAGTGCACTCTCTCAATAATATATGGCAATCATGTATATGTCTTCAATCATGTTTTACTCCTTTTTCATTTTTGCTTCCTTATTTTTGTACAAAGCACACTTTTTTTAGTTACAGGTAAAGTTAATAAAGTAATTTGTATTATGAAATATAAGCAATTAATGCGCGACAATAGTGAATATTACCGATGAATTAGGCTGACTTCCTTTGCTTAGTTTTAAAGTGAGCGTGTTTGAGGTATACAGACGGACATAGCTAAGTCGACTCAGAATTTGAAAAGGACCCAGAATATATATACTTTGTTGGGACTCAGATGAATATTTCTTGCTGTTACACACTGAATGACAAACTTATATATAACGTCTATCTCTACTAATGAGAAAAAATTTTTACTCCATCAACATTCTAAAATTTCAGCATCTCTCTGTTTATTAACTAATTTCAAACCTACATAATTACATATATACATATTAGAGTGATCCAAGCTTGTATGAAGGAAAAAAATGTATCCGATAGTCCGTCCCCCTCTCTGGAATTGTTCTATGGCTTGTAAAACTATGTCATGCAAAAAATTAGGCTGAGCGAAAAACGTTAACAGGTGCCGCAACGGCTCTGAATTTTCCAAGTGCATTTACAGTTTTCTCAGCTTTTGCTCAAATTTGGCCTTTTAGTAATAAATGTTTAACTTTATTGTTGTCAGAGAATCGCAATGTGCAGAGAATAGGCATTTCAGAAAATATAAAACACAAAAATTGCTTTTAAAGTTATTGAAAATTCCCCAAGCCATCACTAATTTATTCCTTCCGAATGACAAAACCAGAGCAAAGGAAATCGTTTCAATTTTCTTTACAGTTTCTAAATTTGAAAAGCATGGAAACATACATACCTATTATCTAGCTACATATTTACAATTAAGATTTAATCAATGTACATATGCATATATTAATTATGATTTGTAATTCAAATTTGTTTAAAATCAAATATTTTTTTAGAAATTTATATGGCAACGCTGCACGTATACAACACATCTTGTATGGACAGCAAAATATAATCTTGTGGTTGGAGAATTTGTGGTTGAGATAGATTCTATTTTATTTTTATTGCGATTTTTGACGATCCTCACATTATTCTCTTGTTTTTATATTATATTCTTTAAGCTTTTAAATGTATATAATTTTATAAAATAAAGGTACGTTCACACCTATCAAATATTTGACGTTTTTATCAAATATTTGTTGGCTGTAATGTGAACACAAAATATTTTTGAAGAGCACACAAATAACAGCTGTTTTTTGTGAAACATTTTTATTTGTCAACCTACAAATATTTTCTTAGTGTGAACACAATGTGAACACCAAACATGAAACATTTTTGTTAAACGTTAAAGAAACTATTTAATAATATTTTTTACGATTTCATAGAAATTTCTGCCTAAAAACAAAAAATTAAATACATTTTTATTTCATAATGTGCTTAAAATGAGTACTTCTATTTTGACGTTTTGTTTGAAGAAACAAAGCCAAACACAATTCAATACAAATAGTAAAAGTTTGTTTGCCCGGTGTTCACATTACAACAAATAATTTCGAAAAGCAATTGATAAAACAGTAAAAAACAAGATTGTTTGCAAGCAAAAAGGAACATAACAACAAGAACAGCTAATGCGCAACCAAACCAAAAGCCAAAAATATATGTGTTTATATTTACTAAAAAGCTATACATTGAATAATAACTTCTATATATTCTAAAATCAAAATTTTACCACAAAAAAATACAAATTACATTTCAATACCTTGTGCAAGTGGAAAAGAGATAGATAGAATTGCATAAGGTATTGAAATTACATTTCAATACCTTGTGCAAGTAGAAAAGAGATAGATGGCGGATCTTTACTGTCATGTTGTTGCTATTTAGTATAGTCAATGTAGCGAAAAACCTTGGTTGTTTGGAACGGTTTTCAAAAAAATCGCTATAAGCCCGGAAATAACCAAATTATAAATAATTGATATTAATAAATAAATAATGTATTGATATTAATAAATAAATAATTTTCATTAAATTACGTATCTATAAAATTGAAAATTATATCCATTAATACAATAAATAATTGTTTAAATAAATTGAGTAATAAATTAATTAAATAATTTCTCAATTAATTACTAAACTATAAACTAGATTAACTAGAGTATAGACAAGACTATAGACTAAACTATAGCTTGACTATAGACTAGACCAGCGGTTTCCCCGGTTTTTACTTCGCGGACCCCTTGAGGAATTTATTTAAATTCGCGGACCCCCATACATATTTTTATATCTTATTGTTTTAAATATGTAATTATTCATCCAAAAATTGCCAAATAAAATATTCCCGTACATTGAGAATAATTAATATTTCAGAGAAGTTTCAATTGCCTGTTTTTTGAAGATAGAATGACTTCATTGTTGAAATGTTAACATGATGTTTAATTTTATGATCGTGAGATCTTTCACGTTCATTTTTCTTTAAGGTAACGAAAAGGTTTCTTCAAATATCGTAATTTTTCATTTTTCTTTAAGGTAACGAAAAGGTTTCTTCAAATATCGTCGACATGTGCTTAAAGAGTCACGTTGCAAATTTTTTTTTGCGATTGCAGACGGGTAATCTGAATATGTTAGCTAATTTTTCGGGAAAATAATATAAGAAAGTCGAACTTCTTCGATATTGTTGCGGAATGCGTTTATCCGCATAATATATGACTTGAACTCTTTGCGAAAGTACTGTGAATTTTACTGCATGGTTTTGACTATTTATGCATTTTCTGATGTTAATTTAATAATATTGGTCGACAAAATTATGTTAAAATCTGTGTATCACGTCGGAATGGAATATTTATATTTAAAATACCTGGATTAACGTATTGAAGACGAATAAAGAGTTACCTCTGTTTCGGAAATATATTATTTTAGTCCTTCCATCAAATAATTATTTTACATTGATGAAACAATGAGAAAATATTTATTTGCCAGCAAATCAATCTGTTTTATGAAAATCATCCGCATTGCTGTTTGTTAACATGAAATATTTTATGTTCAGTTTCGACCAAGTTTTTTTCAATCGTGTTATATATTAATATTATACACTTTTATTATAAAAATTTAATTTTAAAACTAATAAAAATAAAATTAAAACAAATTGCCAAATTGTTTTTTTTTTTTTTTTGCATGAAAATATACGTTATACTGTGGCTGCAAAACATGTGTGTGTTTGAACCAAATTATTTTTGCACTGTTTGATAAAACAATACCATCAAATATTTATTCAAGTCTGAACATGAAATAAATATTGCATTTGTTTGACGCAACTTTATAAATATTTTATAACAAATATTTGGACCAAATATTTTACAGGTCTGAACGTAGCTTAAGTCAATATATTTGACGATTTAAGGTTAAAGATATTTAAATTTATTAATGTTTATACTTTGTGGGCTTTCATTTAATTTCTATTTTAATAGTTGTGAGTATCTTGATTTATCAAAAAAAAAAAAAAAACAAATTTTAGTAAAGGAATAATGAAAATGGAAGATACAGTTTTTAATATATCCTTAGCTCAAGGACATTTTTGATGCCATTGTCCTTATTTTAAAACTATAGTATTTCAATAAAATATTGTCATACTACGACACATAGGCATTAACTATAGTTAAAATGGTTAAAATCGTAACGAATTTGGAAATTTTGTAGAATTTTAACTCTACAAAGTGTGTATGTTCCGAATTTTGTCAAAATCAGAGAATGCCTGCTAATTTTTTTAATATTACATATGACTACATGTTTCTGAAAAATTATTAGTTTAAAATGCCTATAAATTAACAATAAAACAAATTTAAACCCCTTTGGACAAATTGGGTCTAATAATTGTCTACATTAATTTTTCGTTGAACTTCTTCGGAAAAGATTCGAAGACCCAAAATTTGTTGCATAGTGTTATGTACTCCTGTATTTATCGTCACAATATCTTTTCGAAATAGAATAATCGGAGATTGAGAAGAAAAATAAATTTGTAATAAATCAACGATTTTTATAGTTTCTAAAACATTTTCTAGCTGTAACATTTAAGGTTTCAGCAAATTAAGGACATTTATAAAATCTTTTTTGGCTAGACTATCCACCAATTTTGAATATGACCAACTCAGAATGTTTGAAAAATTGCACCTCCCATGCTATTTGTGGGCCCTTTCATGCCTATTACAGTGATTATGGGTATTTAATCCTATATTTTGCCACGGTTTAATCATTAATGCTGCATTTATTATCGTATATCAATCAATCGGAATTTTTCAATAAAGGTAAGATCATTTATAGACCGATCAACATAAATAATAGTAGGAATATTTTAGTATCTTTAAAATGTACGTATGGTAATTTTCATTGTCTGTTGGAGAAAAAGGTCCTATGGGTCTAATGTCAATTATAAACAGATTATCATAAAATATGGGAAAAAGATTTTGGTTCCTACACATTTTATTATTTTTTATGGTTCAATTATATCCAGATCCTAATATATTTGGTATGCACTTTTCAGATTTTATGGAAGTTAATGACTCTACATGGAAAAGGGTCAATTATTTATTTTATTTATTTCATTATCATGCAAGCTGGACCAAATAGCTGCAGTTTAACAGCAAATATGACAGTATTAATTCAACTTAGCTTTAAAATATATACTTCATAGTACTTTTTATTGTTTTTAAACTTATAATCATTTTTATACCCTTCACCTTCGTGAGAAGTTTGTCATTCCGTTTCTAATTTCTATAATATAATTTTCCGACCCTATAAAGTATATATATTCTGGATCCTTATAGATAGCGGAGTCGATTAAGCCATGTCCGTCTGTCCGTCCGTCTGTCTGTCTGTCTGACCACAGATATCGGCGAGATCCGAATCTTCAATAATTCTATTAGACTTGCTTTCGAGAAGATCGCTATTTAAAATCAGCAAAATCGGTCGGTAAATAACGGAGATATGAGCAAAAATCCGAGACAACCTCTGAAAATTTCATCAAAAAATTGTTCTAAAAGCAACAACAACACTGTATATAGAAAAAGATGTACACGTGTGTGTAGATATATTTGGTTTTATTCAGCTGTGTATTTTCTACTAAAATACACAGCAAAAAAATATGTTTTGCAAATATATTTTTTAATGAATAGAAAAAAGTATTTAAAACGTTTTCAATTATATGAGAGTAGATTGTGAGTTATTGTACAATAATTTTTATGCGAATAATGTAAGTTTGAAATTTAAAACTAACACAAATTTTTTACGATAAACAAAAACAAAATCTACTTCTCCTCAGTGTTTACCAGCAATGAATACGAAAGTGTTGTTGTTTTATTCTTGCTTGTATACTGTTAAAAACAACAACGTATTGCTAGTATTAAGCGCATATAAGTGTATAGAAAACACACTGTCTATAGCTAAGCGCATTTACAAAAACAAAAGAGTACCAAGCGCATAGGGCTTGGGCACCCTTGGTTTGGATGCTGTTGGCGTCATTGCGTTGTTATTTTTGTTTTTGTTTTTCTGTGTTTTTCGTTATGTATGTTTAGATGTCTGTTGGTTTAGATGCCTTGTGTATTTTGCGTTTTATTTCGTTTAGCGTTGTTGTTGTTGTTCTTTTTGTTTAGCTTTTGATGTAATAATAATGTAGTCGGGAAAGAATTTAAAATTTATAAAAGATGTTTATAATACACTATGGTGAAGGGCATACAAGATTCGGCACAGCCGAATATAGCACTCTTACTTGTTATTTATAATTTTGTTATTTTTTTAATCCTTTAATCGAACCAAGTACTTTCCCCCCAAAAAATTTCTATGCATATACATTGAGGTTTACAAAAATAAATGTATATATCAAACTTATCCACTAAGAAAAGTGGACAGTTATATTTAAGAATTTTGTAAAATAAAACAATCTGACGCATACTAATATAATCATCAAAATCATAGCCAAGTAATTAAATTCTATGTCCGGATACATGATCTCTTATACCCAAATTGAAAATGTATCTTACAATTCTATTAAAACATAATTTAAGAGTATATAAATTTCCACGGGATGTGCAGCTATATATCTCTAAACCGTACAGAAATAATGGCATACATAATGCTAACACTACTCTCCTCCTTATAATAAGATGTAAATAATAGCTCATGCTGTAAAGTCTACGTAGAGTCCATGTTACTTAAGGCTTTACGGAGTCAATGTGTTGATTAAAACTTAATTTATCATCAATATGAAACCCAAGAGATTAATAATTATTTACTAATTGTATGTGTTAGGGCCTTAATTTGATCTGTCAAAATTTTGTGTAGAAGAGTGGGATTGTCTAAACGCAAAATGTAATAAAACGATCACACATTTGATAGTCGTATGGCTATCTTCATTTTTTGAAATGATTAAAAAAACAAGCAGGTCGCATTAGATCAGGGATGTATTTTTTATGTAAACACATACAAAAAAGTGAAACTGCTGTCTCTATCTTACTTTGCAAAGTAAGATAGAGACAGCTTTGTTATTGTTTTATACCACTCGTGTAAACACAAAAAAATATAAATCATACGACTTTTATTATTTTTTTTTTTTTTGTTATACAGATGGGATTTCATTTTACATTTTCATTAGACTTTACGTACATAAAGTGTGATCGTGTGAAGTGCCCTTAAACGGTTGGTTCTTCATCTACCTTTATATTAGTCACCCTCGGTCGATTTGATTATTATCACGTTTGTTTTTATAAATTTTGTAGCTAAGTAATAATTTGATATTAATTCAAAGCATAGTCTGACTCTACCTCCTTGTGATATCGATCCATTCGAAGTGACTATGACTTTCATGGCTCGCTTTTAGGGATTTATTTACCGCAATTTTTATTAATAGCTCGCGTATAGAACGCCTTTGCCATTTAATACGAAAAATCGAGGGTGAAGCAAAAGAAATCGTTTCTAAATATCCACTTGTTAACGCAAGTTTTGAGGTAGCAATGCGCGATTTAAAAGAAGCATATGAGAATCCTCGTATGTTACATAACCAACTAAAACATATTTTTGGTCTTTGTTTCCTTGACAAGGAATCGATAACAGCAAAACATTACAACGCGGAATTAATAGTTGCCTTACGGATCTTTCTATTTATAAAGGGCCTACTAATAATTGGGACCCAATTATCATTTTATGTAAGAATTTTGTGGGAACAGGGTGTTAAGAACAAAACTGTTTTGTCCACATGGAAAGATTAAGATTGCTTTCTGTCAGAAAGAATTCAGACATTGCAATGTCTTCGAAAAATGATTAAAACTTCCCACTCATTCTGCGAATTCTACCGTTTCTGGCGTTAATAATGTAGTTTTTGGAGTTACAAAATTTTGTCCTTTTAAATTAGTTCAGATTTAGATTCTTCAATATAACTATCAACTAACGTATTTGTTTTACCAGAAATAACAGGAAGTTTGCCTTCGACTTCTGTAAGTGTCGATATAGAAAACTTATAGCCAAATCTTGGTTTGGCAGATTCTAATCTTTTTTCTAGTAGGCCTGTAGATATTCTTATCGGTGCAGATTTATATCCGCGGATTATTTTACCGGAAAACAACAAAACGTATTAGGGCCATTATTGGCACAGAAAACTGTATTTGGTTTAATACTAACAGGTCAGCTAAACCTAGAGACTTTGAAACATATACCGACAATTTAACGTATTCTACGTGGCCTAAGACTTTTTAAACTTTAATTTATTATCACCTAAAACGCTGACAGAAATATATTTATTTTCCTACTACCTTATTTATGTTTTTACCTTCTTATTTATTATCTTTATATATCTTATATTACTTATATTAAATAATAATCCACCGGCAGGATTTCGGTTCTGTGGGGAAATAAAGAGATCTTTGCTCTAATAAAATTTAATATTATTTGTTTTATTTTTATAAAAAATCTAGGGATTGTTGGAGTTGAACAGTAATCTAATAAAAAAATTTTAAGCATAAAAACCATTCGGTTGTAATTTTTTGAAGATCGGACTTTTTTGCTAATAAGAAAGCTAATTTTGGATATTGGATCTATACTTTTTAAACTTTAATTTATTATCACCTAAAACGCTGACAGAAATATATTTATTTTCCTACTACCTTATCTATGTTTTTACCTTCTTATTTATTATCTTTATATATCTTATATTACTTATATTAAATAATAATCCACCGGCAGGATTTCGGTTCTGTGGGGAAATAAAGAGATTTTTGCTCTAATAAAATTTAATATTATTTGTTTTATTTTTATAAAAAATCTAGGGATTGTTGGAGTTGAACAGTAATCTAATAAAAAAATTTTAAGCATAAAAACCATTCGGTTGTAATTTTTTGAAGATCGGACTTTTTTGCTAATAAGAAAGCTAATTTTGGATATTGGATCTATACAATACATCTGAATCCAAAATAAAGTACTTTTTTAGTAAGTTAAAACCATTTGGTAATGTGATGATATACATTTGAAATTGTAACAAAAATTACATACTTGCGTTCTGTCACCATCTGTTTGCATTCCACATCCTTCAATAATGTCTTTAGGCAAAATATCGGGCACAGATAATAAATTAAAACCATTTTCTTTTAATACATCAATAGAAAGTTGAATTAGTGCCTGCTCCATCTCTGCCAATTTTCCAAGTAAGTAATAACTTTTATGTCCAGTATAATTTCCTAAATGCTCCATTCGGAAAATATTTAGATTCTTACACATTTCTGAAAACTCCAGATAATCTTCTTTATTCACGTTTTCGGGATTAAAACGCAATATTTCTTTAACTTCGCTTCCATAATTCCAAACCCTAGGATGTACGTAGTTTGGCAATTTTAGTAACTCGTCTTTCAATTGCTTTAAATCATTGTCATTAGCAGAACCTATACTTTTAACTAATTTACGTATATGGGAAATGTTGTTACTGATTCCTCGCAATAACAAAGATTTCTCTAATATGTTCCAGTTTAAATCTTTTAAATATTGGGCAATTTCAAGTGATTTATCTGTTTTATATTTTATATTTGAACTGCTACATACAAATTTTCTTAATGGCAGAAACCTAAAAAAAAATCGCTTTAGTAAAATAAAAAAAATAAAAAAATCAAACAATTACCTCATTGTAACGACTGATAATTAGTGTATTATTTAATAATTTGGATAAGTTAAAATAATAGAAAAAAATTACGTTGTTTTTACGAATGGAAAATTGAGATTTCAAGAACTAACAAAAGCAATGAAAAATAATATTTTTTATTAATTCTGTAATCTTCATTTGGAAATAACATAGGTTAAAACTATTCTGTACCGGCAAATAGATATTTTTTTGGAAATTCATCCACTATCAAGGCGAATTCATATAAGGTGGTGTTGTTCAATCAGCTGATAATTCAAATATTCATTCATACGTAATATAATATTTTCATGAATATGGAATTTTTATGTTTATATTTCACAAAAAAATAAGTTTTACTTAACCTCAGGCACTCACTTAAATTTTGCAAATTAATCTGCCGTAATAGAGTTTTTCGTTTGAAACAAACATTATTTAATTCAGATTCATATATTTTTCTTACAAATTTTCTTATCTGTATCTTTATTTTTTAAAAAAATATAAACATTTTAAAAATTTTTCATTAAATGAATTCGCATACTTCTGGTTTTTAACATCTACGTAAACCAAATCAAAGTATATTAATTTCTGAAAATTTAAGCATAATAGGACCTTTCAATTATAAGGATAAGCAAACAAATAGAAAATAGGTAAATATAAGATTTAAACATGTTCTGTCATATTTAATACTAAAATATGAAAAATATGAAATTAAAGGATACAGGTTTAAATGATCATATTTTTGAATGTAATTGAGATATTGGCTTTTTGTAAAGGGTCGAGAATTTCCATATCTAACTAAAAAAAGATATTAAGAGATAAATATGGACTGAATTGTTGCAGCTATCTGCGACCCTATTAAAATTTTGATATAAATCAAAGTTTTAGAAATTTAACAAATATGTAATATATGACAAAATCTTTATTTATGAACAAAACTCAATGAAATCTTCAACGCTTATTAAATTTGTCATTTCAAATAAGAAAATGCAAAAAAAAATTGAAAAGGTCAAAGGGCATCCCGCAATTCCCAAAAATAGGAATGAAAATCCCAAAAATGGGATTTTTTACATTTTTGCCCATAGGGTCCACATTTCTTTCAGAGCTGGGAAAATACTTTTGGAGTAAATAGAAAACATATTGAGCCCTACAAGAAATGTATGACCGAAACTAACACATACAAAATGATTTCACTAACACTCTTGCAACATTTTTTTATAAAATTGCAAAAAAAAAAGTAGTTAATGGATAATTCCATCAATAATGACAGTCAAATGACCGGTAAAATGACTGTTAATGTACCCAAAGTGTGGTAAAGGATTTCCTTTGTATATGAAAGAGTGAAACAACTACATTTGATTGTTACTGTGTTTCAGTTCTATATTTCTCGACGTTATAAATTATTTCTGTAAAAGCAAAAGAGCAGAAAGCAAAAAATGAAAAAAAAAATACAAAGACTATAAATTATTAAAAATAAAGACAATTATTATAATAATTGTCTTTATTTTATTGATATATAAACAGAATTTAAAAATAGTGCAGGAAGTGTAGCTGAAGATAAACACTTCGGAGTTTAATTAATCTAACTTGATTACTTACTTTTAATTTTTATATTTCGATTGTTATATTTCTTTACAGACAACTTATTTTCACAAATTAAAAGGAGCATCCGAGGATTTAAATCCTGCGAGGAATGTAAAATGGAGAAATGATTGTTAATTTATGTATATGCTTATTATATTATTAAAATTAAAAAAAATATATATCCTAATATATTAATAAATTGTGTTTTATTATAAATTGGTATAGCTGTCACATTTGACGGATATATTCATCAAATATGATTAGTCAACAATGACCAATAAATACATCATTTTAATTTGCTAACTGTGATAGATATATCCATCAAGCATGATCAGTCAATCGTGACTAATATTTATGTCATCCTTGGTTAGTAAACAACAAAAGAGTGAGGAGCTCAAATATATGTTCTAAAGACGATAAAATTCATAAGTGCAAGGGAGAAGAAAAATCACATGTACACAAATGTTTCATCACTTTTGTCCATTTGCCTAAGAAACTGATAGAAACTTTCTTCTACGCTGTGATAGAAATAATACATCAGTAGTGCCAGTCAAATGACCGATCAAATGACTGTCACTGTTCTGGTAGGGAGGTTTCCAAAACTGCTTTCAGTTTTCTGATCCCAGCTTTGGGATTTTAGAACATGTCGCCCAAATATATATATATAATATATATATATATATATATATATATATATATATATATATATATATATATATATATATATATATATATATATATATATATATATATATATATATATATATATACATATATATATATATACATATAAATATAATATATATATATATAAATATATATATATATATATATATATATAATATATATATATATATATATATATATATATATATATATATATATATATAATATATAGAAGATATTTCTATTACAGGTCCTAAAAAGCATAAATGGTGTACAAGAATCTTTGTTCAGTTTTAGATATAAGTGCCTTCAGATATAAATGTCTTCAAAGAAGATTTAGTATCTTACGCAGCTCGTATAAATTAGTCATGTGAACAAACACAAATGAATACTGATCATTTTAATTGTCAGGTTTTCCTGTGTGGACTTCAATCTCTTTCAGATGTGGAAGTTCGAATGAAGTCTTTGTCAATTCTTGAAGATTCAAGTCACGCAATCAACAAACAAATAACAACAACTGACAACAGCGCAAATAATGATGAATCTTAAACATGATACAACATCCGTTAACACAAATCAAATTTTCAAAAATCCAAACAAGATGATAATAATATTCCAAATACTCTATGTTGGAATTGTGGTTCAATTCAAAGTATTGCAATTTCATCAATCACAAGTCAATAGAATTTTGTTGGTCAAAAAGTGGGATATTGTGAAGCCTCAGGTAAAAAAAATCTCAAACTAAATTCACAATCTAACGGACACGTCGAACGATTTGTTGGAACATTAAAACGTGCTCTTGAAAAACTCAAACAAGAGGGGACAAGTAAAGAGAAATATATCTTTTAACCTACCGTTCAACACCTAAAACTGATTTAAAATCAGCAGCAGAATTGTTTCTGAATCGCAAAATTAAAACTACTTTGGACTTACTTAAACCACAACAAGAAGTAGCACCCATTAAAAGTAATATTCAACAAGGAATGATTTTTAACAAGAAACATGGTGCTAAATCTAAAAGTTTCAATACTAATGAAGAGTTATTAGCACAAATTTTTAGAAACAACGTTTATTTGGGTACCTGGTTCAATAGTGTAACATGTTGGAACAGTTAATAATAAGCTCATTCTTTCACATGCAAATCATCTTAAGAAAAGATAAGGATAAAGAACCAATAAATTCGACATACTTATTCAGGCCTGTCACAAAATTCCGATCGAAAGTGGAATTAACTTTCCTAATTTTAGAATGAAACCACTTCACATTTTTAAATTGAAAAATGTGAAATTTACAATAGTTTAAACCTATTATTTTTTAAGGTGTTATCAATTTATTTACATGTTATAATTCCACTTTATACATCCAACTGTAAAAGAATCAAGAGTGATATAACATGATCAATCAGTCACAGAATAACATGGTGCTTTTGGAACAGACAAAATGAACCAGATTCTTCATTTCATTCAACATTCGAGTCAATAGAAAATGAAACTATATCTAGGCCAAAAAGGATTAGTCAACTGAAGGTTGAAGGATGGCTAAAAGATTATATTAATCTTAAATAAAGGGAGATATTGTAGAAATCAAATATTACTTGTTTATAAAATTATTTTATAAACTTTACTTCATTTAAATTACTTATAATTTTTATACCCTTCACCTTCGTGAGAAGGGTATATATATAAGTTTGTCATTCCGTTTGTAATTTCTATAATATAGTTTTCCGACCCTATAAAGTATATATATTCTGGATCCTTATAGATAGCGGAGTCGATTAAGCCATGTCCGTCTGTCTGTTGAAATCAGTTTTTAGAGGACCCTTAGATATCGGCGAGATGCGAATCTTCAATAATTCTATTAGACATGCTTTCGAGAAGATCGCTATTTAAAATCAGCAAAATCGGTCGGTAAATAACGGAGATATGAGCAAAAATCCGAGACAACCTCTGAAAATTTCATCAAAAAATGTCAACAACAACACTGTATATAGAAAAAGATGTACACGTGTGTGTAGATGTATTTGGTTGTATTCAGCTGGGTTTTTTTTGTATGTTTGGAATCCAAACATACAAAAATATACACAGCAAAAAAATATGATTTGCATTTTTTGTTAAAGTAAAATAATTTTCCCTTTTGTTTTGCAAATATATTTTTTAATGAATAGAAAAAAGTATTTAAAACGTTTTCAATCATATGAGAGTAGATTGTGAGTTGTTGTACAATAATTTTTATGCGAATGATGTAAGTTTGAAATTTAAAACTAACACAAGTGCTTTTTAAAACGATTTTTTTACGATAAACAAAAACAAAATCTACGCCTCGTTAATGTTTACCAGCAATGAATACGAAAGTGTTGTTTTACTCTTGCTTGTATACTGTTAAGAACAACAACAACGTATTGCTAGTGTTAAACGCATATAAGTGTATAGAAAACACACTGTCTATAGCTAAGCGCATTTACAAAAACAAAAGAGTACCAAGCACATAGGGCTTGGGCACCCTTGGTTGGGATGCTGTTGGCGTCATTGCGTTGTTGTTATTGTTTTTCTGTATTTTTCGTTATGTATGTTTAGATGTCTGTTGGTTTAGATGCCTTGTGTATTTTGTGTTTTATTTCATAAATTTAAAAATTTTTCCCGACAACATTATTATTACATCATATAATATATATATATATATATATATACGAAAAATACAGAAAAACAAAAACAACAACGCAATGACGCCAACAGCATCCCAACCAAGGGTGCCCAAGCCCTATGTGCTTGGTACTCTTTTGTTTTTGTAAATGCGCTTAGCTATAGACAGTGTGTTTTCTATACACTTATATGCGTTTAACACTAGCAATACGTTGTTGTTGTTCTTAACAGTATACAAGCAAGAGTAAAACAACAACACTTTCGTATTCATTGCTGGTAAACATTAACGAGGCGTAGATTTTGTTTTTGTTTATCGTAAAAAAATCGTTTTAAAAAGCACTCGTGTTAGTTTTAAATTTCAAACTTACATCATTCGCATAAAAATTATTGTACAACAACTCACAATCTACTCTCATATGATTGAAAACGTTTTAAATACTTTTTTCTATTCATTAAAAAATATATTTGCAAAACAAAAGGGAAAATTATTTTACTTTAACAAAAAATGCAAATCATATTTTTTTGCTGTGTATATTTTTGTATGTTTGGATTCCAAACATACAAAAAGAAAACTCAGCTGAATACAACCAAATACATCTACACACACGTGTACATCTTTTTCTATATACAGTGTTGTTGTTGACATTTTTTGATGAAATTTTCAGAGGTTGTCTCGGATTTTTGCTCATATCTCCGTTATTTACCGACCGATTTTGCTGATTTTAAATAGCGATCTTCTCGAAAGCATGTCTAATAGAATTATTGAAGATTCGCATCTCGCCGATATCTAAGGGTCCTCTAAAAACTGATTTCAACAGACAGACGGACATGGCTTAATCGACTCCGCTATCTATAAGGATCCAGAATATATATACTTTATAGGGTCGGAGAATTATATTATAGAAATTACAAACGGAATGACAAACTTATATATACCCTTCTCACGAAGGTGAAGGGTATAAAAATTATAAGTAATTTAAATGAAGTAAAGTTTATAAAATAATTTTATAAACAAGTAATATTTGATTTCTACAATATCTCCCTTTATTTAAGATTAATATAATCTTTTAGCCATCCTTCAACCTTCAGTTGACAAATCCTTTTTGGCCTAGATATAGTTTCATTTTCTATTGACTCGAATGTTGAATGAAATGAAGAATCTGGTTCATTTTGTCTGTTCCAAAAGCACCATGTTATTCTGTGACTGATTGATCATGTTATATCACTCTTGATTCTTTTACAGTTGGATGTATAAAGTGGAATTATAACATGTAAATAAATTGATAACACCTTAAAAATAATAGGTTTAAACTATTGTAAATTTCACATTTTTCAATTTAAAAATGTGAAGTGGTTTCATTCTAAAATTAGGAAAGTTAATTCCACTTTCGATCGGAATTTTGTGACAGGCCTGAATAAGTATGTCGAATTTATTGGTTCTTTATCCTTATCTTTTCTTAAGATGATTTGCATGTGAAAGAATGAGCTTATTATTAACTGTTCCAACATGTTACACTATTGAACCAGGTACCCAAATAAACGTTGTTTCTAAAAATTTGTGCTAATAACTCTTCATTAGTATTGAAACTTTTAGATTTAGCACCATGTTTCTTGTTAAAAATCATTCCTTGTTGAATATTACTTTTAATGGGTGCTACTTCTTGTTGTGGTTTAAGTAAGTCCAAAGTAGTTTTGATTTTGCGATTCAGAAACAATTCTGCTGCTGATTTTAAATCAGTTTTAGGTGTTGAACGGTAGGTTAAAAGATATATTTCCAAATTCTCTTTACTTGTCCCCTCTTGTTTGAGTTTTTCAAGAGCACGTTTTAATGTTCCAACAAATCGTTCGACGTGTCCGTTAGATTGTGAATTTAGTTTGAGATTTTTTTACCTGAGGCTTCACAATATCCCACTTTTTGACCGACAAAATTCTATTGACTTGTGATTGATGAAATTGCAATACTTTGAATTGAACCACAATTCCAACATAGAGTTTTTGGAATATTATTATCATTTTGTTTGGATTTTTGAAAATTTGATTTGTGTTAACGGATGTTGTATTATCCTCAACAATAGCAGCATCATGTTTAAGATTCATCATTATTTGTGCTGTTGTCAGTTGTTGTTATTTGTTTGTTGATTGCGTGACTTAAATCATCTTCAAGAATTGACAAAGACTTCATTCGAACTTCCAAATCTGAAAGAGATTGCAGTCCACACAGGAAAACCTGACAATTAAAATGATCAATATTCATTTGTGTTTGTTTACATGACTAATTTATACGAGCTGCGTAAGATACTAAATCTTCTTTGAAGACATTTATATCTAAAGGCACTTATATCTAAAACTGAACAAAGATTCTTGCACACCATATATGCTTTTTAGGACCTGTAATAAAAATATATTCTGAAATGAATAATATAAACATAAAAAGGCACATATTTATGAAAAATTATATTACTAAATAAATCTTTGCTTCGAATGGATAATTCTACTACGGAGCAATAATTTTCAATATTTGGCCATAAAGTAGCTGCAGTCCAGAGGAGACTTATTTAGTTAATCTCTTCATCTACATAGTGTACATATTGTTGTTTAATTTGATAACATTTGATAGTTTTCTGAATTAAGCAATAACGTAAAAACAAGCTCTCACTGTTTGGCTAAGTTCTTTATAGAGTAAATGCACCTAATGTCGGCATGACCCAGTAGTCGGCATTTTTTAAATAAAATTGTAAATAAATACGAGAAACAGTGCAAATTTATTAAGGTTCCATCCAAAGTATAAGTAGTCCGACTCTTTGACAGCAGTACCTAACTCTAAGCATGTGTTAGTGAAAAAGTACATAACTCTAAATATGTGTTAGTAACAAAAATGTTTATGTATTGGTGCATTCTAAACACACAGAGTTTTTTAAAAAGTTACAATTTTAAATTTGTTCGAATTTTCAATACCAAAAACAACAACAAAAATGAAATGTCAATAATTAGAAAAAAATTTTCAGTTTAGGAAAAATAAACGAAATTTTGTATAAAAAGTAAGATAAAATTATTTTAAAAAATTACAGATTTTTTGTGCACAACCGTAATTTCGCGTACAATCCTTAAAAGGGGCCAAAAAAGTAAGTTAAACATTTGAGGGTTTTGACAAGTTTAAATTTCTCACAAGAGAGTCGAATTCACACGACACTCGTAGATGTGAGAGAGTAATTTCCTGTATATGAGAGTCGGACTACTTGTTATTTTGGTTCCATCTATATTTGATAGAAAATATGGTGTTTTTGCTCCATGAAATGAGTAAATTTGAGTAGGATGAATAATTTCGTCTCTATTTGACATTATTTTGTGACACCTTTTCAGCTTTTTCAGTACTGTCAGTTTTCTTAAAAAAAGATTAGTTTTAGTGCCACCTTAAAGAAGTAAATATTAATATTAAATTAAATGACTTATTTTACAAAAATTGGTTTTAATGAAAGAAAACAGTTGAAATAGGGTAAATGTACGTTTAACGTTTTGCTCTTTTTCTAACTATCCCCCTAAAGAGTCGGAAAATGTTATTACGATGATTTTTAGTTATTACAATTATGTGTATTTTAGATCCACTTAACATTTTTGAAAAACAAATAACTATTTTTTAGTAATTTGCAATTTTTGTGAAAAACACCAAATTTTCCAGTAGTCGGCACCAGTGTTTCTAAGTACGGCAAAAAATTTCCCTATAGTCGGCAAAAAAGGCATAATTATATAGAAAAAAGTGTTAAATACACAATTTTCAAAGAAAATGGTTAATTAAATTTTTTCCATAAAAAAAGCTGTAATAATATCGTTTTTTCTGTAGAAAAATATGTTATAAACATAATTATAATTGTAATAATTATACATAATAACATTTTTTTTCTATAGAAATTGAGTTATACCAGCAATTTTCTTTACAAAATTATAATTTTTGTTAGATAAAAAAGTAATTTTTTATAGGGAAAAGTCTTATATGTACTGTCTTTGTTAGAAAAATTTCAATATGCAAAAGTTTTAATTGAAAAAACTATTATACACATATTTTTTATATAGAAAATTATATTCTGTAGAGTAAATGTTAATCTTCTATAGAAAAAGCTATTATTGAAGTAATTTTCTAGATAACGAATTGGGCATACACACAATTTTTAATAGAAAAACTGTTATACACATAATTTTTTGTATCAAAAATTGTTATACCTAAACTTTTCTATAGAAAAAAATGTATACACATAATTCCCTGTAGAAACAAATTTTGTACAATCAATCTTCTATAGAGGAAATTGTAATACACATAAATTTTTATAGAAAAAAGTATTATACATAAATTTTCTTTACAAAAATAACTCGTAATAATATACCCAATTTTCTATAGAGAAATTAGAAATTTTAAAGGGCCGACTATAGAATACGTATGTTCGAACTTAATACACAGCAGTCGGCACTTCGATGCCGACAATAGAAAATCATAAAAAATTTTGTCCCTAATGACGGCAGGGATTAAAATTACAAAAAAATGTATTTTCAAATAACCTTTTCACTTTAAAATGAATACCTATGTGTTTCTTAATATAAAGTGTTTCGCAAGAGATTCCTTTTAGTTAATCACGTTATGTACACAATGTTAAAATAAAATATTAAACAATATTGTTTAATATGTTAATATTTAATAGAAGAATATTTTTTTTAAATATAAATTTTGTATGCATACCAATAATATGATTATTTAAATAAAATGATATTTGTTTACGAGAAGCTTGGTATATTTAGATTTTTTACTTGAATAATTCAAAATATAAACGAAGTTTTTCTCCGTTTGACGAAAATTTTCAAATATAAAAATGTAAACAATAACAAACTTTTACAGCTACGTAAACCAGCCGAATTAAGAAAAAATATCTGCTGATTGAATAACACCACCTTGTATGAATTCGCTTTGAAATGTTTTATACTTTTGTAAAGGCGAATTCAGAATATGTGGTATTATGGTGAAGTCATTTCATTCATTCATGAAATTTTGTATATGTAGTTTGATAGCGTCGGGCAAGCCGAATAAACTATAAGGTGTAGTCATTTCATTTTGAGGTGAATTCATGAAATTTTTTATATACATATGTAGTTTGACAGCGTCGGGTTTGAGATAATATCCATGTAATTCTTGTTGATACCTATTTCAAATAGAGTTCCCTCACATTCTTCTTTATGTAAAAGGCATCCACAGCCAGCACAGCATTTTGACCTCCAAGAATTTCCAATATACCTTCATTAGCCAGTTTTCTGCCCAATCCTTTTATATATACAGTGTACTTTAAAAGCTCCGGAAGTTCACTCTTCTTTGCCAGTTCCAGCTTAGCGCCGCCACATGTAGGAGGGATACTTTCCACAAAGTTTTTAGGGTGCTAACACATTGGTGAGGTACCAACCTCATCAACATCACGCCCATGCTAAACTCCCAGCTCACGTTAACATGAATATTTTAGTTGTTTGCCCTTTGAAACTATCTTATTATTTTTGTTCTATTGGAATTTTGACTGTGGGGTTACTGGCATCGTAGACTGTATTGCAACTTTAGCGTAAAATAGCGGCTATTTTTATTTTTCATTGTCTAACTTCTCCCTTCTCGTTTTTCGTGGCTTCTTTTGATTTATCCTTATCTTCGGGCTTGATCTCGCAGACATGGTCGTCTTCGGAATATCTGGATTGGCGTTGTCACCCTTACGCGGGGTTCTAAGTGAAGTGTGGCATGAAATGAGGAAGAACGGGAAAACTCCCTCATGTAGATATCAAGTTTGAGCTTTAATTGACCCTTCTTCAGAATGTACTATTATTTCTGTACAGTTGGAGGAAGATTCAATAATAATTTAAATACTTATGCTTCCATTTGCCAAGCTTTCGGGATTTTTGCCTTCGGTATCAGTCAATGCCTACAAATTATCAAATCTTTATTTGGCAGATTCGGATCTTTCTGGAAGCAGATCTGTAGAAATATTGTTAGGAGCTGACGCGAATTTTACCCGGAATTATACAAAACGTACTAGGATCATTATTAACTAAAAAACCGTATTTGGTTAGGTATTAACCGGTCCTGACAAGAGTATTAATTTATCTCCTACGAGTGAAAGATATGGGCCAACTAAAAAAAGCTTCATTACATTAAAGAATCATAATGAACCCGAATGAAGTAGGAACTAGTTAGTTTATCAATTTGCAAAGGAACTGCATCTAATTAAAATTGTGTATAAAGTAAACATATTGTAACCTTTTACGAGGTAATATTTAAATATTATAAATTGAATCGTGAAATAAGAAAAGATATTCATCTTCCCTACTCTTACAAGTGAATGCTCTTTTATGGCCGTTGTTAGTATATTTTAAATATAAATTGTTTATCGGTCATTAGGTTTAAGTTTATTCAGTAAAAAGTTTATTTATTAAATTAAACTTTAACTTAAAATGCTTCGCTGAGGTTGTGCACAATGGCGTTCACTTTGTGAGTAATTTTTACAAAAAAAAAACTATGCAATTAGTTGCGATAAGTTATACCGTTAGCGTTTTCCCTAGACAGAATTTATATCTAGACTTTTATAATAATAAAAAAAGAGGTAGTTAGATAAATCCTAACGTAGTATAAAGGGAATAGAAAATAGGGTTTTAAATAAAGTTCTAAATTGAACATGGCCTTGCGACGACGAAGTTAATTGTACCAAACAGAGAAGAAATAATAGTTCTTAAATATAGATTAAACTTATATAATATGTAAAATTTTCTTTAATATATGGATTTTTATTTTGTTTTCTTTTCATCTTTCTTTTTTATAATTATTTTTTATATCGACGAAACGTCTAAGTAGATTTTTACGAAGTCTCTCGACTTTCCCCTGAAAGCCGAAGTCCCGAACGCAGATTTTTACTAAGTCTCTCGACTTTTCCCACAGAACCGAAGACCCGGAGTCTTGAAGGCAGATTTTTATGAAGTCTCTCGACTTTCTTCTCAGAACCGAAATCCCGAAGGCAGATTTTGACGAAGTCTCTCTTTTCCACTAAGAACCGAAATCCCGAAGGCAGATTTTGACGAAGTCTCTCGACTTTCGTTTCGATCAGGATACACTCATTTATATCGTTTATAAAGACTTGATAGATATTCTTCCTTCCATCGTCGACAAAAGTGGTGGGATGGCTCTTTGACTTTTATATATCTTGTCGCTGGCTGCGATTTAAGCCTAATGTTGAGGACAGCGAGTTTAACAAACACCCAAAAGAACCACAAATTTGTTTAAAATTATGATGCAAGGGTGTAAACGTTTATTTCTAATAAAAAATTAAATTATTACAAAAATAACATTAATATAAATATGAACCACTTACCGCAGTCTTTGTCCCCAACAAACTAAACTTTAATATTAAAGCCAGTAAATACTGAGCCTACAAAATTCATTCTGTTATGTACATTTACAAACTGTTACATTCCAAACAAACAAAAAAACTTAACGAAAATACTGCAGTAGAATTTAGGGACAAAGTGCGTTTAGTTCGTAAACAAATAAGAACAAAAGGGAATAAAAAACAATATTAAAAATCCTAACGGTCATATGAACAAATATTAACAACAATGATCATACAATTATAAACAACATTAAGGTGGCTCAATAAATATAAATCAAAGAAATAAAGAAATAAAACAAATTTAAAGGGACAAATAAAAGAAATTAAATAAAACAGATAAATCACGTAAAAACTAATAAATAAATAAATAAATAAATGAATAAAATTCGCTCCTCTATGAGTCATTAGCGACATCCCCACCCCCGTGGATCGGCTACGATTCACTACTCCAATTCGAGGATGGCCAGCTTGGAAACAGGACGTCTTAATACACCAGTATTTGTGCGAACATCAGCATGTCGAATAATACCATCTGTCCCTTTGAACACCTCTTCAACCCTACCACGCTTCCAATCTCTACGGGACACAGTTGGATCACAAATTAGAACCAAATCACCAACAGCAATGGGCTTTGTACGTTCACACCATTTAGAACGTCTAATCAATGTGGGCAAATATTCTTTCATCCACCGCTTCCAGAAGTGGTCACGCAATTGACGGGATATGCGCCACTGCTTTCTTAGGGCAACTAGTTGATCATTTATTTCTCCGGCAGGAGTTTGCGATGACTGCAAGACACGTTTGACGCACTGGACCATATGTTCCCATATACCACCTTCCGCAGGATTATGGGGACAATTGAACTGCCAGTCTATACCCTTTGTAGAGCATTCATCTTGAATACGAGCCACATCAAATACTTCACTGAACCGCTTGGCAACTTGGTCGGCACCAACAACATTTTTTCCATTGTCGCTCCTGAGTCTTGTAGGAAGGCCCCGTCTATTTATAAAGTTGCGTATGGCAAGAATACACGCATCTGTGGACAAATCGAAAGCGAATTCTAAATGGATGGCTCTGATGGTAAGGCAAGTAAATAAAGCCACCCAGCGTTTTTCATGACGACGACCAATCGTAATAGTCAGAGGGCCAAATTAATCCAAACCAGTGTAGGAAAAGGGACGAATATATGGAGTCAATCTGTCCTTTGGCAAAGGACACCGGCAATGTACGACGGAATCTGCAAATAAGACAATTAGAAGCACGCTTACTTAAAATTTTCCTAAGGCGGGGTTTATAAAACGTAACACCCAAGCCACTGTACGTTTTAGTTTCAAATAGGAGGAACATCTTTTATAATCAATGACTTCTTGTATATTTGCCAGTAGAGCAAATTTTGAACGATGTTCTTCCGAATCTTGTTCGTTTAGGGCTACGTTTTCCTTTTGGGGCCAATTATCTTCAGAATCATAAAGAATTTTAGGACCATTCAACCAACGAGAATCGTCAGAAAAATCAACTTAGCTTTTCATTCTTGTAGTTTCATCCGCAACATTTAGATTTGTTGGTATCCATCTCCAATCTGCAGGACTAGTAGATTCAAGAATTTCCGTAATTCTGTGGGCAACAAAAGGTTTGTAACGTCGACTTTCTGAGCCAATCCAATTTATTACAGTTGTAGAATCACTCCAACAAATAATCCTTGATACCTTAACGGAATGTTCCTTCAAAACTGTAACCATTAACCGAGTACCCAAAACAGCAGCCTGCAATTCGAGCCGAGGAATACTCATAATTTTCAAAGGGGCACATCTAGATTTGGCAGCCACAAGAGACACTTCAATTTTATTATGGGCATTTATTGACCTCCAGTATTACATGGCTCCAAATGCGTCTTCACTGGCGTCAACAAAAACATGTAGTTCCAGGCGGTAAGGAACACCATTTCCAAAATAACACCGAGATACTTTGACCTTTTCAACATTTTGAAGACCTTGGCGCCAATTATTCCACACATCAACAATTTCACCGGGCAGTGCTTCATCCCATCCAATGCTGTGTCTCCAAATTTCTCGCATTATCAATTTTGCCGTTATCATAAAGTGGCACAAAAACCCAAGTGTGTCGAAAACGGACATAACCACACTCAACAGCTCTCTTTTAGTTGGAGACCTTACACCTTCCATAACACCAGTATTCACATTATGGAACTTTAAATTGAACCTGAAAGTATCATATTTTGGTTGCCAATACATACCAACTACCTTTTCCGTTTTTAGCTCATTAAAATCGCTGGAAAAATTCACCGGTTTCTCCACAGTACCTTTAAGAACAACAATTACCTCCGAAGAGTTGGATGAAAAGTTACGTAGTTCAAACCCAGCTGCTTTATGGATGTTGCGTACTTGTTGCGCAATTTCATTAGCCCTTACAGGGTTAGGAAAGCTATCCACAAAGTCATCCACATAATGATGATCCAAGATAGACTTCACTGCACGAGGATATTGATCACGATTACACAGAGCATTTGTTTCTTTGACATAATGGGCTACACAAGGCGAACAAGCAGCACCAAAAATAATAACAAGAATTTCAAAACATTATCTTCGCGTCAAAGGAACCGTTGAGAACATCTATCTTCAGGAGCCACAAGTACCTGGTGAAACATTTCTTTTATATCCCCGCACACCAACACGAAAATTAAACAAAACGGATGGCAACGGCTTATATTGTTGGGGGCCTTTAAGCAGGTTTGAATTGAGAGAAACACCTTCAACGGATGCGGCAGCATCAAACACCAACCGAATTTTCCCTGGCTTATTTGGGTTGACCACTCCAAAATGAGGAAGATACCAAGATCTGGGGGATACATCAGCAGCTTCTATGGGCGACAGCTTACGTACATAATTCTTCGACAAATAATCCTTCATTATAGTTTTATAGGCGACACCAAATTCAGGGCATCTTTTCATTTTTCGTTCAATGCCAACAAGCCTGTTAAGAGCCATATGGTAACTGTCTGGAAGCACAACATCATTAGTACGACATAAGAGCCGAGTTTGGAATCGACCTCCAATTTTTATTGTTGTTTCTATCATTATATTCCGGGCCCGTAAGTCATCCTTTGATTCTATGACCGGCAACACCTTCACTCCAAAATTCTCCGTTTCAAAATAATTTGCCACCAAGTCATAGAGCCTTTGATCAGGCTGAACCGACAACAAACACAAATGGGAATTAGACGACTTACCCCTCATTTTACCAAATACGACACATCCTAAAGGAGTGTTGGCAGCATATGGACCATTTTCTTCCAGAGGCACAATTTCATCGGGAAGCCCTAGATGGCAATGATCCAACCCAATAAGCACTTTAGGGACTACGTCGTCGTATAATTTAATGGGCAGACCAGAATGAGCACTTAAATCCATATTTAAACTTTGGGCCGGCAATTTTAAATTTGAAACTCCATAAACATTACTTAACGCATATTTCCTCTGCCTACCAATTCCACTTACTTGCAAATGAACCACAGTCGCCATTTCTTGTGACGCCTTACCAGCATACCAGTGTAGATTTAATCTGCTTTGTTGCCCCTGAAGACCCAGTTGCTTCACCAAGGAGCTGTCCACCATAGTAACCGAAGAACCTTCATCCAACAACGCATATGTTTCAACTTTGCTACTAGGACCATAAAGCACAATTGGCACCACTCGAAATAACAACACACCTTTATCTGTACCTTTGGATACACAACTAAGCACAGACTCGTTTCCATTTGATGAACCACTTGGACCAGGAGTCTCAGATGAAACCGTATTATTAATTTTGACATCATGCAATAATTTGTTATGTTTTCTTAGGCAACCATCAACGGGACACGTCTTACGATAACGACAAAATCGGCTTGAATGTCCACTACCGAGACACGAAAAACATAACCTCAATTTCTTAACTTCACTCCAACGATTAGGTACACTCAATGAACCAAATTTTTTACACTCAAATATTTTATGATTTGCCTGGCACAGAAGGCATTCTTGTTTATGTTGACCATCAGCGGCATGGAGGACAACTTTTCTTTTTGGTTCATTATTTTGACGATTTCCACTAGAACTTTGCACCATTCTCACCAAATCAGTGACACCTTTGAGCCACCTACTAAAATCCAAAACTGTAGGATATTATAGTTGAGGCGTAGCGGGCCCACTCCATCCGTTTACTCATAGGAATTTTTCCGACCAGTTCTTCCATCAGTGTGGGATTTGCTAAATGCTGTTGTCCATTGGCAGTTTCCAAAAAAGCAGCTAGATTCTGCACTTTAACAGCAAGAGTCACAAGTTTGTCGATAGCACTTTCACTAATGGGCGAAATTTCTTTAACTTGTTGCAGCTGACAACGAATGAGCATTTCGGGCCGACCATATTGAAAACACAATTGTTCCATAACCATACTCACATTATCGGGATAGATCAACAACGACTTCACACATTCCCGTGCATCGCCCTTCAAAGCCTTTTGGAGCCTCAAACAATTTTCAAAATTATTATAATTATAAACGGCAGTAGACTGGTTAAAAGCCGTTGAAAACATGGGCCAATCTTCAGGAACGCCATTAAATTCCGGCAAGTCATAAATTTTTCTATGCACCAGCATCGAGCCACCATTTTGAGACAACGGCATATTTGACGGCATCAAAAAATTATTTTCATTACAGCTTACGGAAGAAAATTGGGTCCGACGTTCAGCGCAGTCGACGTTGGCTGAGGCAGAATTGTCAACGTTGACTTCACTGGTACCCGTTACTGGCGGCGCCATATTGGATGGCTGTGACATGGCGACTAAAGAGCTTGGCGTCGAATTATTGTTCATGGCGATGGACAAAGCACGCTGGGCATTTAACAACTGGGCCTGGAGAACATTTATCTGGGTTTGGAGAACTTCTAAATTGTTGTTGTAGCTCGACTGGGGCAACGGCGGCTGAAAATTTTGTTGGTTAGGTTGAACACTGGCGGCAACTGTGGTGGCTACGGTACACGTCGTTCCGGCAACGATGGAACTTGCAGGCACCTCGGCAATAGAAGGAGCAACTTTAGATGGTTGGCTTGAATAGGCGACACTGGTACTTACGTTTGATGGAGGCACTCCAGCGGCAGTGGGAGTCAATGATGTTCCAGCGGCAAGGGAACTGGCAGGCAGGGCAGAGACTTTAGCGGCTGAAGCAGTCATTTGTTGGGAACCAACTTTTGTTCCTTTTGTTTGTTTGGCAGTTAGTAATCACTGAGCTCTTTTCAAATTTATTTTATGTTCCGGCAGGCAAGGAACCTCTCAAATAAATTTACACAAACTTCTTAATGTTACAGCAGGCAAGGAACCACAAAATTATTCCAATTGAAATTTGTTCCGACGGACAAGGAACCACAAATTCACACAAAAGTACAAATAAAATTTGTTCCGACAGGCAAGGAACCGCTTACATAAAATTACAAAAAAACGTATTAATGTTCCGGCGGGCAAGGAACCACAAATCACACAAAAGACAAATAAAATTTGTTCCGGCAGGCAAGGAACCGCTTAATTAAATTTCACAAAAACGTATTAATGTTCCGGCGGGCAAGGAACCACAAAAAACTTTTAAATCCAATAAATTTGTACCGGCAGGCAAGGAATCACAATCGCACCAAAGATTGCGAAATAAAATTTGTCGCTGGCTGCGACTTGAGCCTAATGTTGAGGACAGCGAGTTTAACAAACACCCAAAAGAGCCACAAATTTGTTTAAAATTATGATGCAAGGGTGTAAACGTTTATTTCTAATAAAAAATTAAATTATTACAAAAATAACATTAATATAAATATGAACCACTTACCGCAGTCTTTGTCTCCAACAAACTAAACTTTAATATTAAAGCCAGTAAATACTGAGCCTACAAAATTCATTCTGTTATGTACATTTACTAACTGTTACATTCCAAACAAACAAAAAAAACTTAACGAAAATACTGCAGTAGAATTTAGGGACAAAGTGCGTTTAGTTCGTAAACAAATAAGAACAAAAGGGAATAAAAAAAACAATATAAAGAAATAAAACAAATTTAAAGGGACAAATAAAAGAAATTAAATAAAACAGATAAATTAAATAAAAACTAATAAATAAATAAAATTCGCTCCTCTATGAGCCATTAGGCGACATATCTATTTATGAGACCGAATGGGAATTCGGCTTCGGTGGAGCTAGTATTTGTGATCCGATCAAATATCGTCCAGGAGTAAGAGCTACTGTCTCATTAGGACTCATTAGGCACAACGGTCTCGAATAAGGACAAGGCTAAATTCTTGCGAGAACCGTCGATATTTCCTCAAAGATATATTTTACAGACTTAGCTTCTTTACGGAAATGAAGTTTAAAATTCCCGCTCCCCATAAGCCTCTCATATGAGGAACACCTGCTGGAATAAATCGCCATGTTAACCTATTAACACCGTAACGACTTTCCGACAAAAAAGTTCACGTGAAGCACCCTTTGCAGTTCACGTGAAGCTTCCACAAAGTTCGATCCGTTGTCGGAGAACATAGTAGTGGGACAACCTGGTCTCGATATAAATCGATTAAAAGCAGCGATGAATTTACCAGTTGATAAATCTGATGTGATAAGCACCCATTACCCATATAGTATCTATCATGTAAGCATCGGAATACAATAAAATCTGTATGCAAATTATTTGCCGAATGTATCTGTTGATATTCCACCGATTTCAGTCATGAAATAATACATAACATCCGAAGAAAAGTCAATAACTGGATTCTGGACAATAGAGCCGCTGTAATTGCCCAGAGCTCCGTTTTAATGCCAATTTGTATGCCGATGTAAAGAGATAGACATCTGAAATAAAACCGACCAACAATTATGGAACAGGAGGAACGGACAACCATCCGTTCCTCCTGGAAGTTATTAGAATTTGGTGAATTAAATGAAAGGGTTTGGGTAGCCCCCCCATGGACTTAAGGCAGTGCAACCACAAGTAATAATAATCTTTAAAATAATTTGACACAAAACTACAGCACTTTTAAATCATATACGTTTTTTTATTAATTTAAAATTTACTAAGGAAGTGGTGACAATGAGTCGCTAAGAATTATTTTCATTTTAAGCATTCTTAAATGTAAACATTTATTTTACCCTTCATCTTAGTGAGAAGTCGAAGTGCTTTACGCGAGTACCTGGCGTGTGGCCCTATCTGACGGTGGTACTTTTTCAACAACTGAGTGAGTAAAAAGTAAACAACTCACCACTGCCCCTTTGTGTTTCTTAAATGTAGGTTGCAATTTTTGTATATGGATAAAGCCGGTCCATGTACTAGTACTTTGCTCGAGTACTTGAGCTATTTAATCTCTGATCATTGTTGGCCCGTTGCTTAACTTCCGAGATGTAAAACATAATTTCCGTTTACAACCACGCAGATGGGAGACGTAACCGGTAGACCGAAGTACGAATCCATCAAATAAGCCGAGACTTTGTTCTTACTCACAGGGACACACTGTGGTAATTCTGATATGAAAAGAGTTTACTCTGAACATATCTGGACGTGAGAAGGGTATATATAAGTTTGTCATTGCGTAATTTCTGTCTGGATTCTTATAGATAGCGGAGTCGATTTAGCCACGTCCGTCTGTCTGTGTGTATGTTGAAATCAGTTTTCCGGAGACCTCCAGATCTGAATTTTCAACAATTCTATTGGAAATACGATCGAATAGAACACTATTTAAAATCAGCCCAATCGGCCCATAAATAATGAAGACATGAGTAAAAATCCGAGACCACCTTTGAAAATTTCTACAAAAATTTAAACAATAAATAAAAAAATAATAAAACACAGTATCAAACGGTAAATTTTTTTGTTATTTCTTGTTTATAAACAACACAAAGCAAATAGTAGACATTATGTTACGTTTTTATTGGCTAGAAACATGAAATTAAGTATGTAGAGCCTGGATTAGGAGAGAACACATATAAGGGAACTTTTTGGTACCTTTTCGTCCTACAAAAGTTACTTTTTGAACTTTTTATAAAATTGAACCTAGAAACATGAAATTTAGCATGTAAGGCCGTGATTAGGCAAGAACCTATAAAAGGGACTTTTTGGTACTTTTTCGTATTGAACCTAGAAACATGAAATTATGTATATAGAACCCGGATTAGGCGAAAACACGTAAAAGGGGATATTTTGTACTTTTTTGTTCTACAATGGGTAGTTTTTGAAATGTCTATAATATTGAATCCTGAAACATGAAATTAATTATGTAGAGTCTGTATTAAGTAAGAACC
>NC_060951.1:14377051-14526510 GCF_022045245.1 Lucilia cuprina
TTTAAAAACTCATTACTAAGTAGAAAAGGGACATAGCCCCTAAACTCTTTATACTCTAAGTCAAATGTAATACAATTGATTTTATTCGAAATAAATAAATAAATAAAATAAATAAAAGTCACAGTTTTCTTTATTTTTTAAAAATTAGAACATTTTTAAAAATATTATACATCTAAAATACACTTTTTCACATTAAATACAACAAATTACTCAGAAATTTGTACAAAAGCAAGCGTTAAAATGAAAACAAATAATGCAACATAAACATTTTTGACAAGTAAGTCCACAAGTAGCAAGTTTAAGAAAAATAGTCAGCTGTTCAAATGAGTCTACTTTATAAATTTACTTTGCCTAACTCTATGAATGAATTAGTAGAATTCTGAAATCAACATACATAGTTGCAAAATGTCGAATTTAAAAATATTGAAAAAAATTATAACATTTAAATCTTTATTTTAAAAGATTTATTTAAATATTTTGCAACATAATTTATCTAAAAACAATTTAGAAGAATGTATGTGGGCTTTTTAATCTGCAATATTGAAAAAAATAAATAATTTATTTTAAATATTTTTTTCTTGTACTATATGAAAATTCATTTTTAATTTCAACGAAAAAAATAAAAAATATTTTTTCGTTTGTAAAAAATGGATTTTTTTTCGGGCTATTGTATTAAATTTGTGCAAAAAATAATAAAATATAACTTTAAGTGATAAAAAATACTTTAAAGTGCTATAAGCCACGAATTTTAGCGACAAAGTTTTGAAGTTTTGAGAGAGAAAGATTTATACATAGAGTTGGAGCAAGGCGAATTCAGAAAAGGTGGTGTCAGTTTTGCATCCACAACATTTTACATGTATTTTGTTTTTGCATTAGGTTAACGTAGATGTCAAAACCATAAGTAGGGCGAATTTATTTGATGAAAAATTTTTGTAAAATATTTATATTATATTAAAAAATAAAGATAAAGATATTAAAATTTGTGAGGAAAATATATTCTAAATTGAATAATGTTTGTTTCAAATGAAAAATTCTATTCCGGCAGCTTAATTTGCAAAATTTAAGTGATTACATATTCATGAAAATATTATATTACGAATGAATGAATATTTATTACGAATGGATAATTCTACTCAGGCGCAGTTATTTTCAATATTTGGCCATAATGTAGTAGCAGCCAGACGCATAAAAACCTCATATGAGTTTTGTTATATAAAGCATTCCGGAAAAGACTTTTTTAGTTAATCTCTTTATGTACATAGTGTATATATAAAACAATATTGTTTAATTTGTTAACATTTAATAGATTTCAAAATTAAGCCATAACGTAGAATTCAGCTGCCGCCAGCCGGGTAAATACTTCATATGCGTTTCTTAATATTAAGTTTTCCGAAAAAGATGTTGTTTAGTGAATCACGTTATCTACACAATTTTAATATTAAATATAAAACAACATTGTGTAATATATTAACATTTAATAAAAAAAATCTTTTTCTTAAATAACATATTTGTATAAATACCAATTATGCCATTATTTAAATAAAACGATATTTGTTTACGAGATGTTTGGTATTATCAGATTTTTTACATTAATAATTAAAAATATTAACCATGTTTTTCTCCGTATAACGGACATTTTTAAATATAAAAATGTAAACAATAACAACCTTTGACAGCTACATAAACCAGGCGAATTAAGAAAAAATATCAGCTGATTGAATAACACCACCTTATATGAATTCGCCTTGGAGTTACACGGAACTCGTCTGCGAGAAGAGCGTAACCATGGCGAATTCATACAATTTGGTGGCAGTTCTGCAACAACATTTTACTTGTATTTTGTTTTTGCATTTGGTTTATGTAAATGTCAAAAACCAAAAGAACGGCGAATTCATTTTATGAATGTTTTTGTAAAATTTTTATATTTTATTAAAAAATAAAGATAAAGGTATAGACAGACATTTTTAGATACTCTCAATCATTTTGTATTGATAAACAAAAACTACATTACGAAACTCCATCTATTTGGGGAATATTATGTAAATTTTATTTAGAATTGTAGAATATTGATTCTTATTCAATAAATCTAACACTAAGTACCATCCTAGCCACTCTAAGTATGGGGACATCACCATATACCACTATAGAAATATTAAATGCTAAAATTCTGATTTTCAACCTCATATTTTAAATGCTTTATTTTATGAATAAGATACAGTAGGCGTTTTTGGATCTGGATAGTTATTCTTGATTTGGGTTCTAAATATATAAAAGTGTATGTATTAGGTGAAAAATATTGCTTTTGTTGACGTTATTGTATGATAACCACCTCTATTTTAAAATATCTAAATTAGGTATTTTTCCTGTACTACACGACAGTTCACTTTAAATTGGTTCCAAGCAACCTAAGTTCTCTTTAGAAGTCTAAATTTAAACATAGTGTTCCTCCTAGTTCGTATACAGATTTTCAAAAAGATAAATCAGTAGTTCAATAGTTTTCCTTGGATACAAGTCGCCTCCCTTTGGCAGTTAAAGATTTTGAAAGAGCACTCAGTACGTTTTTACTAATAATTTTTTGGATCATTTCATCTATTACTCTATTTTATATTTTTTAATGTTATTGATTTAACATTTCATAATTATATTTTATTGATTTACACTTGTTCTAGAAATCCAAACTAATTTTTTATATCGAAATTGTCTCATTATTATCTTTTAAACATTTAAAGGCAAATAACATCACATTTTCACCCAATGAGGACATGATTTTTGCAAATCGCAATTGAAAAATACTTAACACTCTTCATTTTAACAAAAAAAAACAATAAATTCCAAAAATAATTAAAAAATAATTTGAAAAACCCAATGAAATTAACCGGAATTCTCAATATGCAAAATACTTTATTGACATGCCAATTCTGATGAAAAATAATAAAATGCAACAACAAATGTACCAAAATTTGTATTTTAATATTTTTTCTAGTTTTTCCCATTTTACACAATCTCTATTTTTAATTGGAAGTCATATATTAACTTTTTACCTGTTTTTTCGAATTTTATTTATGAACAAAAAACAAAATTCTCTTAAAAAAGGTAGGCAAAAAACTTAGTTGATTCAATGTACATATAAAACAATATTGTTTAATTTATTAGCATTTAATAGATTTCTGAATTAACGAGCTGTCGCTGTCGCGCTATATTCTTCATATGTTTTTGTTATTATAAAGTGTTCCGGAAAAGATTATTTTTAGTTAATCACGTTATAAAAACAATGTTAATATAAAATATAAAACAATATGGTTAATATATAAACATTTAATAGAAAAAGAATATTTTCTAAAATAAAATATTTGTATGCAACTTTATCATTATTTAAAAAAAAATTATATTTGTTTCACAGATGCTTGATATTTTAAGATTTATTACTTGAGTAATTCAAAATATAAACGAAGTTTTTCTCCGTTTAACTGAAAATATTAAATATAAAAAGGTAAACAATAATAAAATTTAACAGCTACGTAAACCAAGCGAATTAAGAAAAAAATAAAATGAAACTCCGTACCGCGAGAAAAATGAATGATATTCTTTCTCTTTCTCTCACGCAAAATCAAAAGTTTCCTAGTGTGGACGGGCAATTAGTGTTTAGTGGTGGTGGCAGTTCTGCAACAACAACATTTTACATGTATTTTGTTTTTGCATTTAATTAACGTAAATTTCATTAACCGTAACGGCGAATTCATTTAATTTTTTTTTGTAAAATTGTTGTATTTTATCAAAAAATAAAGATAAAGATATACAAATTTATGATAAAAATATATTCTGAATTGAAAAATGTTTATTTCAAACAAAAAATTCTATACCACAGATTAATTTGCAAAATTTAAGTAAGTGCCTAAAGCCATTAAAATTTTTTTTCTTTTTTTTTTGTGAATAATAAACATAAAAAGTTACATATTCAAAATTTAAGTGAGTGCCTGCAGCCAATAAAAATTTATTTTTTTTTTTTTATGAAAAATAAACATAAAAAGTTACATATTCATGAAAAAATTATATTATGAATGAATAATCCTTGTTGCGAATGGATAATTCTAGTCCGGCGGAGTATTTTTAAATATTTGGAATAAAATAAGAGCAGCCGCCCGGGAAAATACCTCATACATTTTAGTTCAAGGCGAATTCATACAAGGTGGTGTTATTCGATCAGCTGATAATTTATTTTATTTCACCTGGTTTACGTAGCTTTCAAAATTTGTTATATTTATATTTAAAAATTTCCGTTAAATGGAGAAAAACTTTGTTTATATTTTTCATGCAAAAATCTAAAAATATTAGGCATCTCGTAAACAAATATAATTTTATTTAAATAATGATATAATTGGTAAGCATACAAAAATTTTATTTAAGAAAAAAATCATTTTCTATTAAATGTTAATATATTAAACAATATTGTTTTATATTAACATTGTACATATAACGTGAATAACTAAAAATAATTCTTCCGGAATACTTTATATTAAAAAACACATATGAATAATTTAAGACAGCGGCAGCTTGTTTTTACGTGATGGCTTAATTCAGAACTCTAATATTAACAAATTAAACAATACTGTTTTATATATACATCAAGGGGAATAGACTATAAAGTGAAGTCATTTAATTTTGCGGCGAATTCATAAATTTTTTTATATATGTAGTTTGACAGCGCCGGGTTTGAGAGAGATTTTTTATATGGAGTTTGACAGCTTCGGGCTAAATTTCCGTAGACAAAAAATCAATCAGCTGTTGAAATGACTTCACCTTATTACTTTTGCCATGATATACACCATGTAAATAAAGAGATTAACTAAAAAAGAGTATGTTCCGGTACTATTTATGACTTACATATATATTTTTAACAAAAATTAAGTGTTACTTGACTTCAGGCACTCTAGTTTTTACGTAATCCAAATGCAAAAACAAATTACATGTAAAATGATGTTGTTGCAGATTTGCCACCACCTTGTATGAAGTCGCTATAAAAAATATTTTCAGGAAGAGACTTTTTTAGTTGAACTCTTCATCTACATAGTGTAAATCAAAGTAAATTAATAAAGTAGCGACATGAGTTGTTGTACAACAAACGTCTACAAAAACCACAGGCAATTTGTTTTTATTCGAAATACTCACTTGTCAAAATTTGTTTACAAAAATAAACCAATAATTAATGGAAAATATGACATTATTGTTGTACTTTCCAAAAATATGTTGTTATTTATATTAAAAGTCACAGAGTTTTCTTTATTTTTTAAAAATTAGAACATTTTTAAAAATATTATACACTTAAACTATTAGACATACATATGTATATTATTTTTATACCCTCCACCACCATCAGTGGTGATAGAGGGTATATACAAAGTATATATATTCTGGGTCCTTATCAAATTCTGAGTCAATTTAGCTATGTCCGTCTGTCCGTCTGTCTGTGTAAAACACGCTCACGATAAAACGAAGCAATAGAATTCAACCAAATTCACCCAAAATGTTCTTTGTTTTCCTAAGTTGTTTGGTATTGGTATATACACACGCAATACAAATATTCTCAGCAACAAAACAAACTATACATAAAACAAAAACAATTTAATTTAGTGGCTCTCTTTATGAAATGATACACAGAATATTTTAAAAAGCCATTACAAATTAATGTATGAATACTTTTTATAGAATGATCTATTAGACATACATATGTATATATTTTTATACCCTCCACCACCATCAGTGGTGATAGAGGGTATATATAACTTTGTCATTCCGTGTGTAACACCAAGAAATATTTATCTGAGATCCAACAAAGTATATATATTCTGGGTCCTTATCAAATTCTGAGTCGATTTAGCTATGTCCGTCTGTCCGTCTGTCTGTGTAAAACACGCTCACGATAAAACGAAGCAATAGAATTCAACCAAATTCACCCAAAATGTTCTTTGTTTTCCTAAGTTGTTTGGTATTGAAAATGGGCAAAATCGGTTCACATCGGGAAAAGTTATGAATCAAAATTTGAAACAAAAATGAGCATTTTTACACATTCTGATGTAATTTTCTCGAAAACTATGCAAGATAATTCCATAAAAAATGCCTCACATTCGTTTCCACACAACAGCTTAATCTCTGCGTAAAATCGCCAGAATCGGTCCACAATTTCATATACCTCCCATACAAAAGAACATATTCCCGGAAATTTGGTTTTTGTTAATAACTTCCGTTGTAATGTCGATATCTTCAACAAATTCAAGAAATGAAAATTTCATGACAAAGGGTGTTTCAGAGGAAAAATTTTTTGGATGGGTCCATAATTGGTCATATCTCCCATACAAGGTCCCCTCCCGAAAATCACTTAAACACGCATAACTCATTACCAAATTAAGATATCGATATAAAATTTAGTACAAGTATTGCTCTTATATACATAAATATTAGAGTGAAAGCTTTTTTGGATCGGTCCATATTTGGTCATAGCTCCCATACAAGGTCCCCTCCCGAAAATCATTTAAACGCACATAACTCATTACTAAATTAAGATATCGATATAAAATTTGGTACAAGTATTGCTCTTATATACATAAATATTACATTGAAAGCTTTTTTGGATCGGTCCATAATTGGTCATAGCTCCCATACAAGGTCCCCTCCCGAAAATCACTTAAACGCGCATAACTCATTACCAAATTAAGATATCGATATAAAATTTGGTACAAGTGTTGCTCTTATATACAGAAATATTATAATGTAAGATTTTTTCGATCGGTCCATATTTGGTCATAGCTCCCATACAAGGTCCCCTCCCGAAAATCATTTAAACGCACATAACTCATTACTAAATTAAGATATCGATATAAAATTTGGTACAAGTATTGCTCTTATATACAGAAATATTACAATGAAAGATTTTTTCGATCGGTCCATATTTGGTCATAGCTCCCATACAAGGTCCCCTACCGAAAATCATTGAAACGCACATAACTCATTACTAAATAAAGATATCGATATAAAATTTGATACAAGTATTGTTTTTATATACAGAAATATAACCATGAAAGCTTTTTTGGATCGGTCCATATTTGGTCATAGCTCCCATACAAGGTCCCCTCGCGAAAATCTCTTAAATGCGCATAACTCATAAGTAAATTAAGATATCGATATAAAATTTGGTACAAGTGTTGCTCTTATATACAGAAATATTATAATGAAAGATGTTTTCGATCGGTCCATATATGGTCATAGCTCCCATACAAGGTCCTCTCCCGAAAATCACTTATACGGAAATAATTCATTACTAAATTAAAATATCCATATAAAATTTGTTGGCAAGCATTGTTCTCACATAAAGAAAGTCCTTTTACGAAAATCTCTTTAACGCACATTACATATTACCAAATTAAGCTATTGATACATAATTTGGCAAAAAATATTAGTTTTGTATACTTCTATTTCTCCTATACTAGGTCCAGCCCCTAAAAGCGCTTAACCGCATTTATAGAGCATTATCAATTTGTGTTGAATAAAATTTCATGAAAAAAATATATATATGTTGTTGTGTTTTGAAAATCTCTAAATCTTTCACACACATACATACATGCAAATTACTAAATTAATAATGTTCAATATTTTGGAATTGAAATAGATTTGGTATTTTTTCTATAAAGACATGAGAAACTTATTTCTACAAATATTTCATCAATTAGAATAGTAATAACATAATAAGTAGATGGTGGGAGGGTATTTAAGATTCGGCACAGCCGAATATAGCACTCTAACTTGTTTTATTTTTATTTGTTCAAGCAATTAATCGCTTAAATTGTAACGATTAAATGATCGACTGTTAATCATTTGAGTACTTATTAGATACATTTAATACATAAACAAACTATATACATATATCAATACATCAAACTATATACAATCATATGTACATACATTAACATACTTTCATCAACGGATACATACAACAATATATACATCTCTTCCGTTATTAATTTATAATACTAACAATATGAAAAGCACAAATATGTGCAAACATAAAATTTTTTCAGTGCAAAGCACACATATTTTCAGAAATTTCATTATGATTTTATGGCTTTTTACGATCTTTGTGCACGTGTGCAATAGAAATAGCAATTGTTATTGTAATTGAAGTAAGAAATAGGACATACGATGTGTCAATTAGGTTTTTGCATTAAAAGCATTTGTTGATGCAATTTATTTTGTTTTTTTTCATAAAAATTTACAGGTCAAGAGTATTTTGATTTTTTTTTTAATTTTTGTATTTTTGTAAAAATAATAATATTGCATGTAAATAAATAATTTAATATTCGTATTTTTTCTAAGGTAACATCATAATTGCATCATATATACAAGTTTTTGTTTTGCAAATAAACATTTTTATTTTTTAAAACATTTGTTTGTCGCCATAAACCCTTTTTCTCCCCAAACACATCCATCTTTCACTACATATGTACGTACATCCTCCTTACTAAACTTTTTTTTTACCACCGCCATTAAACGGTTTTCATACACACATTTTCTGTATGTGAGTTTTATTCAAATTCTATTCATTTTGATATCTCTTGTGAGAAAAATTAAAAAAAACAATATATATAAATATCGCTCATGAAGTGAACGCAAAAAATGAAGAGTTTAAAAAAAATAGATCTCGCGAGATTAAAAATAAATCTCGTGAAACTGAGTTGTAAAACGAGAGAAATAAATAAAATTGTATTCACGAAATAAAAATACCTACTCTGCATTTATTGTATGTTTTGTTAATATGTATGGCAACCCTTTCAACTTTCGGTTGTCATTTCATTGTTAGTGTTGCAAAATTACTATAGCTTATTTAGGCAATCTAATGTGAAATACGCTTTAAATTAATTTTATGCAATAAATTTATATTTCAACAAAATTATATATACAGTAGACGTCCAATAGTACGTACCCTCTTTATTACGAATGTCCCTGGTGATGGTACAAAAAAATTATCTGTAATTAAAATGTCATAAATTTGATTCTCTACAAATTATGTTATGACTTCTAAACCCGTAATATACATAAGAAAGGAGATATATCAAAAAAATTTAATATTTTGTCCTTTGACCTCTAATATTTCTTCTAATTAAGACATAATTTCAGATAAAATTATCCATAATATTTCTAACATCAAGTTGATGGTCTGTAGTAATTTTTACATAATTCGGCATTAAAACCTTTATTTGAGTGGATTAAAAATGTATAAAAAGCACACATTTCCTATGCAATTTTTAAATGTAGCTTAATAAAAACGTTCATAACTTCTGATCCCATTAAGATCCAAATTTGAAATTTTTACACCGTAATAATAGTTCTATTGCCTATTTTTTGTAAAAAATTAAGAAAAACAAAATACCATTTTTCAGGATATTAAAGGATAAAAGACATTTTTCGGTTTATGGTCCTTGAGTCAGGACCTAAAAAATATTTTATGAAATTTTAATAATGAGTAATCGGAGTCCTGTCGAAAGAGATCACATTTGTTATAATTGGATAACGGGTTCCAAAGTAATTAAGTCGTCAACATTACTAATTTTCCACAAAAATACGCGAGATGCCCAACTTTAGGAGCCCTTAATATATGAACCGTATAAGTTATGGATCCAATTTATACGTCGTACAAACCGTATTTAAGAGCAGAATATATGTACCGAGTTTAAGAAAAATCGAAGATGTTAAAATTAAAAACTGCCTTTTTTGGTCGATAAATTTTGGAATGACTCGTATATGAATTGTGAGAAGTAAAAAAAAATGTAAAATGTATAAATTTTGAGAGGCCTTCTCATCACTCTCATTAAAGTATATACTCATTAATTTTGTATTTTCTTTATAATATGTGTTCGGACTTTTTATACCCACCTTGATGGTGGGTATATTGATTTTGTCATTCCGTTTGTAACACATCGAAATATTGGTCATATACCCACAAAAGTATATATATTCTGGGTCCTCATTAAATTCTAAGATGATCTAGCGATGTCTGTCAGTCTGTTGAAAGCACGATAAAGTCCGAATGGAAAAAGCTTGAGAGTTGAAATTTCACATAAATATTTCTTATAGGTAAGGTTTTTTTGGTATTGAAAATGGGTCCACGTTTTCGGTTCTTACTTCCATACAAGTGGCCCCTCGAAAAGTAGCTTTAACAGTCATAACTTGATTAAAAATAGGAATATAGCCAAGAAATTCGACATAAGTAAGTTTCTAATGAACCAGAATCACTATGCAATAGACCCTATCCCCCAAATAAGGTGCCCTTCAGAAAATGTCTTTTACTCTCATTACTGGCTTAAAAATACTAGTATATAGATGAAATTCGACATAAGTTTCATACGAGTCAAAATCTTCTAAGTTGACCCTACCCCCGATATAAGCTCCCCTTCAGAAGATGACTGCAACTCATTAATGGCTTAAAAATACGAATATTTAGTGAAATTCGACATATGTAAGATTCATTCGAGGTTTGATGGTTTCTAACGTTTCTTTTTTTATATACAACTTTGATACATATGAAAAATCAGAAAAATCACTCGGTATGTCATAAAAATCAGAAGTATATTTAATCATAATTAATATTCAGTATTGTAGTCTGAAAATACCTTTAAAAATATAAAAATTTTATTTCTACTTTTTATAAGTATCAATAGAAGACTTTGCTACTAGTTGATCGTTCTGTTAATACCAAATAATTGAATAAAATAAAAAACTTCGACAACAAAAAATAAACTTACAAACATATCCCGACGGGAAAAAGGTTCAGTATAGGGGCCTTACTAAAGGCATTATTCTATAGACACATGAACATCTAGCCGCATTGCAAAATCGTTTAAATTTTATATGCTAACTTAAAGAGGTCTTCCGTTGAATGCTTTTTAGAAGATTTCCAGTCGAAGGATTTGTAAAATGTATATATACAGAAAATTACATTAACAATCATATTGACTTATTCATTAGAACTTATAAAAATTGTATAAAGCAAATTTTCATATAAAATTGGATACATAATCCTTTGATAAGTGTACCTGAATCCTTTTAGTAGTTGAAAAAAGTCCTTCTAGAAAATCTCTTGCGAAAAGGCAATGAGGAATTAATATCGCATCTTTGGAATATGTAAATATGTCTTTAGAAGGCCCACAAAACGAAGTCCTAGTATTTTTTTATGTTAATAAATTTTTTTTTATGCTACCAAAATTTAAGTAGCAATGTCACCATGAACTGTTACCTAATTATAGTAGCAATAACTACTGCTATCGAAATTTTTATTTTTTTTTTGCTACATTTGTAACTACTGCTACCAAAATCTAAAGGCAGCAGTAGTAATAGTAAAAGATTTTCTGCTAGTTTTTGAACATTTTTAACTACAAAAGTGGTTGTTTTTCGTTACTAGCAGCTAATTCTAGTCTAGTTATTTAAACACTGGTTGCGATAAGTTATAACGTTAGCGGTTTTACTTGTAAGAATTTATCTCTACACTTTTTCAAGGATGAAAATAGAAGTAGTTAGAAAAATCCTAACATAGTATAAAGGGAACAGAAAATAGGGTTTCCACTGACCACGGATTGACGACGTAATAATGCAGTTAATTATTTCTCCCCCTATAATCTTACAGAACTTTTTAAGAACCATTTCGAAGAGATTGTATTAGTACATTAGTATGCGTATTAATGTACTTAAATCGTTGCAGAGGTATTCCTTCAAAAATGTTATCCACGGCACCGAACCCGAACGTTTGGCCGGACACTAGTAGAATTCAACTACTTGTATTTAAGTGTATCTTTGAAATCAAAGAATAACAATTTTTTTTTAACTTTATTAAAAATTTTTGACTCACTGTAAATGCATAATACCATATGTAATCGTCATACATACATTGTGGTACAATTTTCAAAAAGCTACAAAAATATTTAATAATATTTTTTATTAACTCTTTATTTTTTTAATCTTAATTTTGTTCTTGGTATGTATTTAATATTGGTAGCCTACAGAAGTTTCACCATTAAAGGGTGTTGGGGGAAAGGGAGCAGTAGGGAACCCAGTTGGTGGTCTCCAATTCGGTGGAGGAGGTGCAGGTGCTGCAGAGGGCCATGAATTTGGTGGTAGCATTCTAGGTGGTGGTGGTATTCCTACGGGGGGTGGTAACGACTGATTTCCTGCTAATGGTGGTAACGGTGGAGGGGGTACGAATGCAGACTGTGGTGGTGGTACAGGTGGTGGTGGAGGCATCATTGACGCAGAACCAGGATTTGGTGGAGGAGGAGGTGCTAATAGTGGAGGTGGAATTAATTGACCAGCCATTACCGGTATCATATTAGGCACAGGAGCGTCAGCAAAAAGTTGATGTGGTCGATCAGCATGTGAAGATGGATTTTGCGCAGCCAATAATCGTTCTGCCGCAGAACCATGTCGTTCCCCTTTAGAGTCTTTCTTAAATGCATATGAAACTGATATAGGTCTATTACAAAGATATTGCCCATTCATTGCATCCATTGCAGCGTCAGACGCTTCAAAACTTGCAAAGTTTATAAAGGCGAACCCCTTAGAATTTCCAGTTTCAGGGTCTCGCATTATTTTTGGTGTTTGCAATATAACTCCAAAAGCTGAAAATGTATCATACAAAAGCTTTTCGTCTACTTCAGGATCCAAATTTCCGATAAATATGTTCGCACCAACATCTAAATTCTTTTGGTGGGCAGAGGCTTTATTAACTCGTATTGGCTTTCCGTACAGTTTTATCATATTCATAATTTTTATAGCATAGTCAGCATCATCTTCACTAAGAAATTCTACAAACCCATATCCTTGGTGCATTTGAGTAACACGATCCTTTGGCATATGAACATTTACTGAAAAAATAAAGAAGTTGAATTTAATAAACATATGAATAAGCATTTTTTTAAATATAGTGTACACATGAGAATCTTTGAATGTTCAGTTAATGGCGAACTACTCATTTTTCAAAATACGTTACCAGACTCGCCTGTGACACACTAACTTTAAAATAATGTATGTATCAGTTTAACCCATGCATTTACTACTTTTTTACACGTCTTTTTATTTTTTGCTGCGATTTTTTGAACAAAACATGCTAACTTAGAACAAATGTTGGCTTTTGCATATGTTCAATATGAAAACCTCAAAACTCCGTAGCACAGTACAGTTAAGCGAACTCACATGTTAAACAATGCGGTAATTAAACGCGAATCTGTCGAAGACAAAAATGATCGCTTCTTACAAATTATTCGTTTGCATTCTTTTGTTTATAAAATAAATAATAATATACAGTGAATCAACTAAGTTTTTTGCCTACCTTTTTTTAAGAGAATTAGATTTTTGTTCATAAATAAAATTGGAAAAAAAACATGTAAAAAGTAAATTTATGTTTTCAATTAAAAATTGAGATTGTGTAAAATAGGAAAACCAAGAAAAAAATATTAAAATACAAATTTTGGTGCATTTGTTGTTGCATTTTATTATTCTTCATCAGAATTTGCATGTCAATAAAGTATTTTGCATATTGAGAATTTCGGTTAATTTCGTTGGGTTTTTTTTTTAAATTATGTTTTAATTCCTCTTTGGAATTTATTGTTTTTCTGTTAAAAGGACAAGTGTTAAGTATTTTTCAATTGTAATTTGCAAAAATCATTTAATCATTGTGTAGAAATGTGAAATGTGTTAGTTTAGATTTCTAGAACAAGTGTAAATCAATGAAATATAATTATGAGATGCTTAATCAATAACATTAAAAAATATTAAATAGAGTAATTTATGAAATGGTCCAAAGAATTATTAGAAAAACGCACTGAGTGGTGCTTCAAAATCTTTAACTACCAAAGGGATACGACTTGTATCCATGGAAAACCATTGGATTCCTGATTTATCTTCTCCAAAATCCATATACGAACTAGGAGGAACACTATGTTTTAATTTAGAGTTCTAAACAGACCTTAGGATCCTTGGAACCAATGTAAAGTAAACTGTCGTGTAGTACAGGAAAAATACCTAATTTAGATATTTTAAAATAGAGGTAGTTATCATACCCTTAGATCAACAAAAGCAAAAATTTTCAGCTAATACATACACTTATAAATATTTAGAACCCAAATTAAGAATAACTATCCAGATCCTAATACGCCTACTGTATCTTATTCATAAAATAAAGCATTTAAAATATGAGATAGAAAATCAGGATTTTATCATGTAATAGTTTTATAGTGGTATATGGTGATGTCCCCATACTCAAAGTGGTTAGGATGGTACTTAGTGTTAGATTTATTGAATAAGAATCAATATTCTACAATTCTAAATAAAATTTACACAGTACTCCCCAGTATAATGGGGTTTCCGTAATGTAGTGATTGTTTATCAATACAAAATAACCAAAAATCCAGATTATTTATGTTATAATATATAGATTTATATCTGACTTAACATTTTTTCTAGGTCCAAATCCATTGATTATCTAATATATCATGTATCCAATTCAAGATTACTTATTATTTTCGAAATTTAATCAAAGAAACGATAGATTTCATATTAAGTCAAATATTAATAAATTCTTATAGGTATATAGGATAATAAATCAGTTAAGAAATGTCCAAGAAATGTCGTTCCACTACTAAAATATCTAAAAATGTTATTCTAATATATAGGAGTAATAAAAATATTAAATTTTATAAAATAATGCAGCAATATTGAAAAAAATAACAAAAAAATCCTAAAAAAGCAAAATACTTTATTGACTTAAAAAATTAACAATACGTTCTTATTTTATCAAAAATTTCGTTAAATAATATTACGATTTTACATTTTATGGTAGAAAATTAATATATAAGATATTCTTTAAAAAATACAACAAACAAATAGTTTTTTTTTTTTTTTTGCTGTAAATAATTTTTCAGATAAAGTTTTTTCTTAAAATTTATAAAATTTTACATAGGCAAATTACTTAATTGATTCACTGTAAATACAATATCGGACAAAATAAAGTGCAAAAGTACTCATGATACATTAATTCTTTCAGCGAAAATCTTTTAAATGTAATTATTTAATATACAATGCTACAAAAATAACAATAAAACAAAATTATTCTACTTAGGGCGGGTTTCTTACTCATCAGTTAAACTAGGCTTAACTTGCTGTTAGGAACAAATTTAGGCGGACTTTAACCGATAATTGTGTTTTTCAGTTTTAGATTTAAGCTTTTTTCACTCAAAAACATAAACAATGAACAGCTGTTTTTTGCAAACAATACTTTTGTAAAATGGAAAATTTTGGAAAAATGTTCATTTCATTTGACCCTAGCCCCCATACAAGCTCCCCTTCAGAAAAAGACTAAAAGGTCAAAATTCACTTACAAACACTAATGACACTTATAAATTCTACATAAATAATATTAAAGTAGACTTAATTCCCCCTACCAACATTTATAAGGATAGTGCCATATTTTGCCCTATTCCCCTTTGAGCCTCTTGTAAAAAATCCCTTTTTTTGCCAAAAAAAAAAAAAAATATTCCGAAATAAAGTTAAAAAACAAATCAAATGCTTTATATTTTAAATAATCCCCATTTTTAACATACATACCGACTGGTGTTTTTTCCTACAATAATGTTATTTTTTAAATTTATCAAGTGTTTCTTTAGGTTAGGTTCAACTACTTGCTAAGGAATAGATGGATAAGCTTTCGCAGCTATCACGAAAATAGTATTTCGCGGTATACCACAGGGTGGCATTTTGTCACCTTTACTCTGGGTTACCACGATTAATAGCCTCTTAAGGACCCTAACCGAGAAATTACTTCGACCTGTCTGCTATGCATGATGTCGTAATACTTTCTACTTGTGTAGAAGAGCTGAGGAGACTCTGAATACGGTCTTGAGCTTGGCTCAACCGAGAGGCCTCAATGTTAACCCGGCGAAGACGGAAATTTGTCTTTTTACAAGAAAGACAAAAATTTATACATATAGTGAACCTTGCTTCCTGGGTAAGAAGATACTGGTGACAAAGTTAAGTACTTAAGTTTAATACTTGACCAGAAATTAAAATGGAGACACCACATAGAGGATAGGATCATCAATGTGGTCTTAGTCCTACTATGACAAATTGGCTTTATAAAAGTGTAATTAGACCAATTCTGGCTTATGCTTCATAATCTGGTGGACTGCTTTGGACAAAAAGTGTAATATCAAAATACTACAGGGAGTTCAGCGTACATGCTGCTTGGGTATAAGTGGTGCCATGTGTACTACTTCAACCACGGCTCTGAAAATGTTGCTAGATATTCCACCCATTGAAACTGAACGGCTCTTTACTTTAGGAGAACTGGCCAAAAACGGTTATAGGACACGTCATCAATGTATACTGGACACATTGGAAGGTTATACACATTCATCGGACGTGCCTGATCGCATACCAGACACAGAACATGTCGGAAACTTTGAATCGCTAATCCCAGATAGAACGTCTTGGTCAAGCGGAACATTGGAGCAAATACTAGTAGGGATCCGTTGCTGCACGGATGGCTCTGGCCAAAACGGTTATAGGACACGTCATCAATGTATACTGGACACATTGGAAGGTTATACACATTCATCGGACGTGCCTGATCGCATACCAGACTCAGAATATGTCGGAAACTTTGAATCGCTAATCCCAGATGGAACGTCTTGGTCAAGGGGAACATTAAAGCAAATACTAGTAGGGATACGTTGCTATACGGATGGCTCTAAATTAGGGGACAAAGTGGGCCTTGGGTTCTATATTGAAGACCCAGAAACAATAATATACCACTATACCTAATCATAACACAAGCTTCCAGGCAGAAGTACGAGCAAAAACGGAATGTGTAAATTGGATTAGAATAAATATGGCGCCCACAGGGCTTAATATATTTACCGACAGCCAGAAGGCAATTAGGGCGATATCAAATGTTAGAATTAAATCTAAGACCGTATTAGATTGTAAGAAAGCTTTAACTGAATACTCTCGCAGAGGTAAGGTTTACATCATATGGGTACCAGGCCACTCAGGAGTAGTCGGCAACGCCGAATCTTATATACCCTTCACTAAGTATGTTTTAAAAAACAGTTATTATTTATTTTGTATTTCTGCACACATGTCACACATAACTTACACACAAACAAATATAAACTGTAGCAGAAAGAAATATTAACCGTTGTACTGTACTACCACCGTAAAACTGTATTACCACCTTCAAATAAATATGAGCTGTATTACCAACATATTACTGCTTTATCTCCTTGTTGTTTTTATGCTTTTATTTATAATTTGTTGAGGAAATTTTTAAAGGTAGTCTCAGATTTTTGCTTATATCTCAGTTATTTATGGACCGATTTTTCTGAATAGGATTTTGATTGAATAGGAAACTTCTCGAAAGCATGTCGGACAGAATTATTGAAGATTTGGATCTCGAAGATATCTGGATGGTACGTATTATTAGTGGACATAAAGGATTACGTGCACATCTATACAAAATTGGACATGCGGATTTAGACGAATGTAGAGCATGTGGAGAGGACAGTGAAACTCTGGAGCACTTTATTTGTCACTGTCAGGCATTCGTCGAAGTTAGATCCAAGTATCTTGGAAGTGATGTTATTTCGGAAATAACATTCTTAACCAACACTGATTGGAAGATTCTTAGGAATTACGTTCAGGAAACTTAGTTTCTGAACATGGAAAAATAATACATTCAGTAAACAATTTTTTTATGAATTGGAGCTCACAAAAGGCCCGATAGTGGCCTAGGTGTATTTCTTCGGATTTGATGTAGTACACAATCCTATCAACCTAACCTAAGCCATTTTGATAAATTGTCATTATTTTTTCCTACAAAAATGTTATTTTTTACTTTATCAAGTCTTCTTTACCTTATTATTTTTCTGATATATGAAGTTACCAAGGCCCATTCCAAAGGCACTGACCTTCAGATTTGACTGACTCAAATTTTCGTAGTTGGTCAGATGAGTTCCAATTTGTATCGAAAATGTTGACAATGAGTTGGAGATATAAAAAAATTAAAAATGGGTGAAAAACAGTCAAAATTAGTACTTTTGAGCATAAATACCAATTATTGTCTTTACTTAAGCCAAAATATATTCCATTAACCTTTTTAAAGCTTCAGAAATATGAATTAGCATAGTACTGTTGGAAGTTGGACCAAAAGGGGACAAAAAATAGGACAAAAGGGTGAAAACTGCAAAAGTTAGTACTTTTGTGATTTGAGGCCATTTTTTCTATTCTACGCCTTTTTATAGTATCGGAAATATGCATATTTTGGAAGCCCTCCCAAAGGGGGTAAAAACGGGCAAAAAATGGAATTCTGTATGCCAACTTTATTATCACCAGTAATACCGGTGCAACGCCGGGTATAAGCAGCTAGTAGTATATAAAAGTGCCACCTTATTTTGTCCGAAAAACAAATGAATTAACTATAATTTTAAATATTATACAGAAAAATTTTAAGTGCAATAATTATATTCTATTGTTATTTTTGTAGCATTGTATATTAACTTAGGGAATTTTAAAAAAATTTCTATATTCAATAATCATTTAACATATTTTTCGCTGAAAATATATAGCATGAGTACTTTGCACTTTAATTTGTCCGATAGTGTATGTATGCATACACTCACTAAAACAAACAAAAAGGAGTAGGAAAGTGAAGTCGGACACATATTGTTAAAACAAATATATACTTAAGATATAATTAATACAAATTAAGCAAAAAAAAAAAACGATTTTTATTTTTTCAAGACTGACATTACTAACGATTCATCATACTTTTTAATCGAGATTACCTTTTTTTAATTTAATGAAATGTGATAACTTTTTTATGATAAATTAGCTAATTTATTTTTTCTTTTTTTATATATCATATATATTGAATTTTGTCTTAATTTCCATATACTATTTTTATTGGTGAAAAACTGATTTTCTGAATGAGATAGATTTGCAGAATTTCATCCTGAATAATGTTCTGATTTAATCTATTTTCAAAATTTTGATAGGAAGTAGGATCTGAAAGGGTTTGTAACTGAAAAAATTTATAATTTGTTAAAAAAAAAGTGTTTTCGACGCTTTTTTCTGGTAAATTGATTATTTGTTGTGAGAACGGTTGATAATGAATATATGAACATTTTTAAATATCTATAAAATAGCTGTTAATGCATAAAAGTGAGCATTTCAAAGGCCTATATTTCATATAATTAAAGGCTCTTTATTATTATATAACCACAATTTCAGATTTTAGGGAAGGATCCGAGATATAAGAAGTCGGGCATAGAATGTTACGTTTAATTTAAAAATCGTCTAAGGGTGAAATGTAGCTACAACCAAGCCATAAATATTGATATATCATATGAAACGATCGGACTTAAAATGATGATGTAATATATACAAAAACAAAAAGGGCGGTATCTTTAGGCGTGGCAAAAAAAATAATTTTTATATTTTTAGAAATGTTATTAACATATCTTTAATTCTAGGGGGCGACTGACACAAACTTTCGTAACTTTCACGCTTATGTTGCCCATTACAATAACACTGTAAGTCCAAAATTTTGGGTTTATTTTGATCATAGTAATCAATATTTAAACTGATATAGATATTTTTGAGTTAGACCATAATGATATAGTGGCATGCAGCCTGGGCGTCATTGCTATATACAAATAATGATACTACCATATTGAATGGTGTTCCTTCGAGGCATGTTTTGGAGTTATACACTTCCACTATACATTGAAAACTTAAAATATGTAAAACCCTTCTATTATGAAAATGGACTTAAGTTCCAATATATTGAATTAGCGACTAAATAATGACATCAATAATATATCTTGGATCTTTTAAATACAGATTCTTGTAACAAAAAATACTATTTTTAGATACTCCAAGGGGTCTATTAAATCCCACTATCAAATTTTGGTTTTATCTGTGGAAAAAAAGAAAAATACAAAAAATTTTGCCAAAAATCGCCATTTTAATGATATTACATAAAAAAGGGTACAAATCCCCAAAAATTGTAGACCAAATGGGCCTAAAATATATCATTTCGGTTGATAGTAACCCCTTCAAAACAATTTAAAAACCAATCGATTCTAAAATTTGTGTTTCGTATAATCACGGCTGTTATGGAATCTGATTGCTTTCGGAATCAGATTTGAAACCGAACAAAAATTGATTTTGGTGTCATAGAAACCAATGTTATTGGTTTCATATTCGAATCAGAATTGTAATCAGAATTTGATGTCATATTATCTGATGTTATCGTTTTTTGTCAGAAATAATCCGATCAGCTGACTGCTTACAGATTTGCAGTTTTCTTTTGTTAGAATGTTGTTGGAAAATGTAAGTTAAATAAATAAAAATTTTATAATTTATAAATATTCAATTATTTTTGGCACAAATAGGGGCAAACATAGAAATGCAACACAGAATGCATTATTTTCAGAGTTCATGGAGAAGAACCCACCCAAAACGCGGTAAAGTTTTAGTGGATTCTCTTTGGCAGGAATTGACGGATTCTCTAAACTTCGCTGGTCCGCCGAATAAGTGGGTGGAAAAAGGTAAACTATTTTTCTAAAGTTCATTAATTTGGCCACAATACAACTGATACAGTACTTCTGCCTAGACTTATGGTGGAATCGTTTCCAACTGACCTTTCGTAAGACCCTTCTGCTAAAAATCGCAATGTTGCAGCCAGTTGAATCACGCAGGGAATGGTTGATGGTAACAAATGTTCTTTTACAATGTCCAACACCATTACGAACGCTTCATTATTCGGACGGTATTGTCCAATGAATCTGCAAACCACTAAAGAGTTAAAACCACTTCCCGGCCAAATCAAAATCTCTACGTACACAGATTCTGGCAGTTCCAATGGATTGCTGTGATCAACGATTAATTCGTTGACAACTTCATCCTCCATCAATAAAAATGCAACTACTGCCTAAACCATTTAAATTTTTTTGTAAAAATTAATTTAAAAAAATGTATAATAAGTCAACTTCTGAAAATTTAACTAAACTAAAAAATGTAAACAAAAGAAAACATCTGATTCGAATATGGGTTTTGTTTATTTTCGTAAGTAGGCAAAATCAAGACGATTTCATGACAAATATTCAAATCGGAATTGATATTAATTTCTAATAAATTACCAAATCTGACTTGGATTCCATAACAGCCGTGAATATGATCAAATATGATATACAGAAAAATTCGTATACTTTTGTGAGGCAATTTTATACTTTTTTTAAAAAATTTAATTTATGTAAATGTAAATTTTTCAAGTTTTAAAAAGCGTGATATCAAACCTAAGGACTGTCTAAACAATATAACAAATTAATTTATTTTTATGCACACAAAATATATTATTAAATTTGGTTTCTTTTCATAGTTTACCTAAATTCAAATACTCTGAGAGACACTGTATGTATGAATGTAAAAATCGTACTTGAGTAGACTTATTGGAAAATTGATTATAACCACAAAACTAAACATTTGTATATGTAACCATTATGGATAATTCTTAAAGAATATTGGAATCAATTTGTGTTTCACATTTAAGGCTTTATAAATTAGACATAAATTTAAGAGCTCTATAATTCTAAAATCATAAAGACGCTTACCTACAGGACCGGCTTGTACAAATAACTCCCATAATAACGTTTCAGAAACCTTGTCATCAAGACCACCAACATAAATTGTAGCATCTTAAAAATAATAAATAAAAAATTTAATATTTTAACAATTTACAAAAATTAAAGAGAATTTACCTTGATTTCGTTCTGCAATTGGTCCAGCGGCCATAATGTGTTCGTTCAACTTCCAAAGATCTACAATCTACACAATTAAAATCATCGGCTTAAAAACAGAATTTTGTATGTAAAAATAAACTAGCTTAAATTCAAAGCATAAAATTTTAATTTGTCCAATTAAAAAAAATTTAAAGAAATTTCCAAAATTATATTATTATTTATTTTCAATCATTCATTATACTTTGTGCCAGGGCGAATTCATACAAGGTGGTGGCCACTGAACATCAAAAAGTGAAACGCTTTCAAAAAGTTTCTAAGCCTACTGTCAGTCGGTAACAGGGTACACTCATAATGTGAAGTCAATTAACTCATTTTTTTAGTTGAGGTAGATAAAACTGTCAAAATACACCATTTAGAGTTGCCACAATCCAAAAAATATGTACATCTATATAGGGATTTATTATATTTTTAGGACAAAAAATTAATAAATAAATTTTATATTCCTTTTAATCCTTAGTAAATTTATGCGAAATACTAAAAAATTTAACAAACTATTTATCTTAAATATGCATCTATTTTATCAATTATAGGCAACTTTTTACTAATCAATTGAGAGTACAAACATCCCACAATTGTAAATAAAATTATTAAAACTTGATTTTATCATAGGTATCTTAATTTTTAACAACATTCCATTGTTATAATATTGTTAAATTTTTAAGATTTTTTTATATTGTATTTTATTTTATAAGGAAATCTTGTTGTATTTTTTAGTAGAAATTTGTAACCGTCTATGGCCTTATAAAAGTTATGGTAATAAATAAATAATAGTGGTTTGGTCACATTTCTATAAAGATCATTATATATTTCTTATACGACAATAGTAGAGACCTAGACGATATTATAAGTTCCCAATATTGACTGATAAAAAATAATATGTATATAATTTGTATTTTTGCTGCATACTTAAAATTTTGTAATCAAATATTAATTTTTTGTTATTTTAATTGATAATTTATTTACTTTTTTAATAAGTAAATAATAAATAATATTCTAAGCCCCTTATTCACAAACATTTTTATTTTATTAAAAAAAAATTCCATACAAAATACCGTTTATAAAATAAAAATTTTGTTTGTGAATTTATTTTTAATAAATTTTATTTTATTATTATTTGTCTTACAATACATATTTACTTTACGTAAAGAGATTTTTGGGCATGTCGGATTGTCTTTATGTAAGGTAAATTAAAAAAACACCGTGGCAACATGTAATTTTTTTGACAGAAGTATCTACTTTTGTTGTTTTTGTAGAAATGACTTCACCCTGGTAGGTACCTAACTCTGAAAGTAAATTAATAAAGTAGCGACACGAGTTGTTGTACAACAAGCGTCTACAAAAAACATAGGCAATTTGTTTTTGTTCGAAATACTCCCTTGTCAAAATTTGTTTACAAAAATGAACCAATAATTAATGGAAAATATGGCATTATTGTTGTACTTTCCAAAAATATGTTGTTATTTACATTAAAAGTCACAGAGTTTTCTTTATTTTTTAAAAATTAGAACATTTTTAAAAATATTATACATCTAAAATACACTTTTTCACATTAAATACAACAATTTACTCAGAAATTTGTACAAAAGTACATCTAAAATACACTTTTTCACATTAAATACAACAAATTACTCAGAAATTTGTACAAATCGCTCTTAGTGAGTTAAAGGCATATTTCGATAAATGGAAAATTATGATTAATCCAGAAAAAACTCAAACAATATATTTTACCAGGAAGCGTAATGCTAGATGATTTTCAACCTCATATTTTAAATGCTTTATTTTATTAATAAGATATGGTAGGCATATTAGGATCTGGATAGTTATTCTTGATTTGGGTTCTAAATATTTATAAGTGTATGTATTAGCTAAAAAATATTGTTTTTGTTGACCTTTGGGGTATGATAAACACCTATATTTTAAAATATCTAAATTAGGTATTTTTCCTGTACTACACGACACTTTACTTTACATTGGTTCCAAGCATTCAAAGGTCTGTTTAGAGGTACAAATTTAAACATAATGTTCCTCCTAGTTCGTATATGGATTTTGGAGAAGCTAAATCAAGAGTCCAATGGTTTTTCTTGGATACGAGTTGCCTCCCTTTGGCAGTTCAAGATTTTGAAGCACCACTCAGTGCATTTTTTCTAATAATTCTTTGGATCATTTCATCAATTATTCTATTTTATATTTTTTAATGTTATTGATTAAACATCTCATAATTATACTTCATTGTTTTATATTTTTCTAGAAATCCAAACTAATTTTTTATATCGAAATTGTCTTATTATTATCCTTTAAACATTTTTAAGGCAAATAACATCACATTTTCACACAAAGAGTATATGATTTTAGCAAATTACAATCGAAAAATACTTAAATCTCGTCCTTTTAACAATAAAAGAATAAATTCCAAAAAGGTATTAAAAAATAATTTGAAATCCCAACGAATTTAACCGGAATTCTCAATATGCGAAATACTTTATTGAAGTGCAAATTATGATGGAAAATAATAAAATGCAACAACAAATGCACCAAAATTTGTATTTAATTATTTTTTTCTTGGTTTTACCATTTTACACAATTTATATTTTTAATTGGAAAACATAAATTTACTTTTTACCTGTTTTTTTTTTTTTTAATATTATGTATGAATAAAAAAAAAAATTCTCTTAAAAAAGATAGACAAAAAACTTAGTTGATATACTGTTCATACCAATTTTATTTCAGAGCTTTTTTTTACATAATTCAAAATTTTAACGAAGTTTTTTTCCGTTTAACGAACATTTTTAAATATAAAAATGTAAACACTAACAAACTTTGACAACTACGTAAACCAGACGAATTAAGAAAAAAAATTATCAGTTGATTGAATAACACCACCTTATATGAATTCGCCTTGAACCCCTATGTCGGCTCTGTTCGCAAGCCTTATTAGCTTAAATTGACGATTTTTAAATTTTATTGTCGGCTAAGCTAATAAGGCTTGCGAACAGAACCGACATAGGGGCACAAAGTATACAGAGATGTCACTTTTGACATTTGAAAAAGTCCAAAATCAGCTTTTGTTTGATATTGAAATTGTTTGGTGAGAAGAGGTATATAAAATACAGCTAAAAAAATCATTGAATTCGTTTTGTGCGAAAGAGAGGAAAATAGCTTTTTGCTCGTGACGTCTCTGTATACCCTGTGATAGGGGGTTCAAGTCGAATTCATATAAGGTGGTGTTTACATTTTTATATTTAAAAATGTTCGTTAAACTGATAAAAACTTCGTTAAAATTTTGAATTATGTAAAAAAAACTCTCAAAATACCAATCAAGATATATTAATTATAAGGTAGTGTTATCAGAACAGCTGATCGTTTTTTGCTACTATGTTCATTTTTCGCCGTGGTGTAGAATTAATGTCAAACTTTGTTTACATTTTGTAAATGTCAAACTTTGTTTTCATTTTGTTAATGTCAAATTTGTGATTAAAGTGAAATTGTGTGATTAAAGACAAAATTTATGCTGTTAAATTCGTTTAAGTTTTAAAACCAATAATAATACTACACGAAATTAGTTTTATTTTTAAAAACATCAAATTAAATTACAAACAGATTCAAATTTATAAACATTTTTTTGTTTTACAAAAATTCGCTTTGATTTATTTGTCAGCTGTTTTTGACATTTTTCCCTGACAGCCAATTCGCCTTCAAGTGCAGGCACAATGTCAAACTACATATAAAAAAAATATAACCAATTCGCTCGGTATTCTGAATTCGCCGATGACTCTACCTTATAAAATTAATATACCTTGATACCAATCATCTTGTTAACAAATATCATTTTCTTTAAATAATTGGTATGAACAGTATATCAACTAAGTTTTTTGCCTACCTTTTTTAAGAGAATTTTGTTTTTTATTCATACATAATATTCGAAAAAAACAGGTAAAAAAGTAAATTTATGTTTTCCAATTAAAAATATAAATTGTGTAAAATGGTAAAACCAAGAAAAAATATTAAAATACAAATTTTGGTGCATTTGTTGTTGCATTTTATTATTTTCCGTCATAATTTGCACTTCAATAAAGTATTTCGCATATTGAGAATTCTGGATTTCTAGAAAAATATAAAACAATGAAGTATAATTGTGAGATGTTTAATCAATAACATTAAAAAATATAAAATAGAATAATTGATGAAATGATCCAAAGAATTATTAGAAAAAATGCACTGAATGGTGCTTCAAAATCTTGAACTGCCAAAGGGAGGCAACTCTTATCCAAGAAAAACCATTGGACTCTTGATTTAGCTTCTCCGAAATCCATATACGAACTAGGAGGAACATTATGTTTAAATTTAGACCTCTATACAGACCTTAGAATGCTTGGAACCAATGTAAAGTAAAGTGTCGTGTAGTACAGGAAAAATACCTAATTTAGATATTTTAAAATATAGGTGTTTATCATACCCCAAAGGTCAACAAAAACAATATTTTTTAGCTAATACATACACTTATAAATATTTAGAACCCAAATCAAGAATAACTATCCAGATCCTAATATGCCTACCATATCTTATCAATAAAATAAAGCATTTAAAATATGAGGTTGAAAATCATGATTATACCCTACACCACTATAGTGGGGAGGGTATTATAAATTTGTGCTGATGTTTGTAACATACAAAAATATTGGTCCAATACCCACCTTAAAGTATACCGATCGATTCAGAATCATTTTTTGAGTCGATTAAGACATTTCCGTCCGTCCGTTCCTCCGTCTGTCCGGCTGGCTGGCTGTCCATGTAAACCTTGTGCGCAAGGTACAGGCCGCAATTTTCAAGATAATTTGATGAAATTTGGACCAAGCATGTTTTTTGGCACAGGGCCGAAGCCTATTGAAAATGGTTGAAATCGGTCCATTATTTCACCTAGCCCCCATACAACCGTACCACCCGATTTGAACTTTTTATGCCATAATTACGTCAAATATTCTGCTATCTCTTTAAAAATTGGCACAAATAAGTTTTATATAAGTATAAATGACGCTGCAGATTTTCGTAAGGATCGGCCTATATTTGACCCTAGCCCTCATACAAACTCCCCCTCAAAAAATGACTTAAACGTCTAAAATTGACTTGTAACCATTTGTATCGCAATGAAACTCAACAAAACTAACTGTTATTTAGAAATATATCCTTTTCCCAAATTAACCGAGGATCGGCCCATATTTGACCTATATAAAGCCTCATTTAGAAATTTTAGTTTTTTATCAATAAATTGCTTAAATATTTTGGAATTATTGGTAATATTCAACATAAAACTTTCTTTATAAAAAATAAAAATTTTATAAAAAGTAAAAATTTTAAAAATATACTCATGGTGTAGGGTATTATATGGTCGGCCATGTCCAAATATACTTTCCTACTTGTTTTAGCATGTAATAGTTCTATAGTGGTATATGGTGATGTCCACACACTTAGAGAGGCTAGGATGGTACTTAGTGTTAGATTTATTGAATAAGAATCAATATTATACAATTTTAAATAAAATTTACACAGAACTACCCAAATATATGGTGTTTCCCTAATGTAGTTTTTGTTTATGTGTTTTGTTTATCAATCAAGTGACCAAAAAACCAGATTATTTTTGTTATAATATATATTTACTAAACATTTTTTCTAGGTCCAAATCCATTGATTATCTAATATATCATGTATCCAATTAAGAAATACTTATTATTTTCGAAATTTAATCAAAGAAACGATAGATTTAATGTTAAATCAATTATTGATAAATTCTTATAGGTATATAGGATAATAAATCGGTTAAGAAATGTCCAAGAAATGTCGTTCCACTTCTAAAATATCTAAAAATGTTATTCTAATATATAGGTGTAATAAAAATATTAAATTTTATAAAATAATGCAGCAATATTAAAAAAATATCAAAAAACCTAAAAAAGCAAAATACTTTATTGACCTAAAAAATTTTCAGTACGTTCACATTTTATCAAAAATCTTGTTAATTAATATGACGATTTTACTTTCTATGGTAGAAAATTAATATATAAAATATTCTTTAAAAAATACAACAAACTAATTGCTTCATTTTGCTATAAATAACTGTTCAGATAAAGTTTTTTCTTAAAATTTATAAAATTTTACATAGGCAAAGTACTTAATTGATTCACTGTATGTATATACAAATATGATACTAAAGAAAAATATTTCTTTCTATTAAATGTTAACATATTACACAATATTGTTTTATATTTTATATTAAAAATGTGTAGATAACGTGATTCTTCCGGAACACTTAATATTGAGAAACGATATGTAGTATTTACCCGGTTGGCATCAGCTGACTTCTACATTATGGCTTAATTTTGAAATATATTAAATGTTAACAAATTAAACAATATTGTTTTATATATACACTATGTCGATAAAGAGATTAACTATACCCATATGAGGTATAGTATAACAAAACCCATATGAGGTATTTACCCGTCCGGCGGCTGCTACATTATGGCCAAATATTGAAAGTTACTCCGCCGGAGTAGAAATTTCCATTCGCAACAAATATTCATTGATTCCTAATATTTTCATGAATATGTATTTTTTTATGTTTATTTTTCAGAAAAAATTAAGTTTTACTTAACTCAAGGCACTTAAATTTTGCAAATTAAGCTACCGGAATAGAGTTTTTCGTTTGAAACAAACATTATTCAATTCAGAATATATTTTCCTCACAAATTTTAATATCTTTATCTTTATTTTTTAATATAATATAAAAATTTTACAAAAATTTTTCATCAAAAGAATTCACCGTACTTATGGTTTTTGACATTTACGAAAACCAAAATAAAAACAAAATACATGGGAAATGTTGTTGTTGCATAACTGCCACCACCTTATCTGAATTCGCCTTGATACTAATAAACGCAGAAAATACCTGTAAAGCTGATTTTTAATCTCGAAAATTAGGGTCAGCACATTTGTAATCAGTTATTCTCTGGTCACAAAGTATACAGAGATGTCACTTTTGACATTTGAAAAAGTCTAAAATCAGCTTTTGTTTGATTTTGAAATTGTTTGGTGTGAAGAGGTATATAAAATACAGCTAAAAAAAATCATTGAATTCGTTTTGTGCGAAAGAGAGGGAAATAGCTTTTTGCTCGTGACGTCTCTGTATACCCTGTGCTATGGTTATCGTCGAAGAAAAACCGGATAGGTAAATATTTTGTTGAGGAAATTTTATTGGAAAATTATGTCTAGATTTTTTCATTTTTCCACAAAATGTGTATTTTTTATCAAACCAATTAAAAGTAAAGTTATAATAAATTCGTTAGTTTGTTTGATTGAATAATTTCAAAAAAAAAAAAAAAAACAAAATATTATAAAAATTTTACAATAAAATTACGTTTATTTTCAAGACAATGTTATACATACGGTAATAATTTCCGTTTGTTCCTAATAATTTTTAAACAAAAAGATTGGGGTTATATTGATTTTCACAGACCCCATAAAGAATATATATTCTTGGATCACGTAGGATTCAGATAGGGAGATGAAATTTTTCTCAAAACATTCTATATTAATCAGAAATGTTTGGTATTGAAAACGAGCAATATCGTTCAACGATTTCACAAAGCCCAAATACAAGTTTACCCCGGAATATAGCGTAAAAGCTTTTAACATTCATAAATTTACTGCTTATAAAGCAAATGCCACGAAATTTCGCATAAGCCAATTTTTTGACATGGGACCCCATTAAAAAATTACTATAATGCAGGCTTCAAAATAACTATATAGCGACATAAACAAGTTTTGTATGACTTCAAATATCTCTACGAAATGTTGTGAGGATCGGTTTATATTTTTACAGGGGACCTTATTATAAAAATGTCTACGCTAATTACCTGCTTCAAGTACGTACGACCCCAAATACTGATAGGGACCCATATAACGTCCCCATCACAATAGTTGATTTTGTATGGAACGGCTGTACAATGTTTACAAAATTCCATCAACAAATTTCACAACATTTGTTTTATATTTAAGTTTTAATTAATTTTCATATTACATTTACAATTGCCTTCTTCCTTTTTAAACATGCATTGTTTGACAAAAAAGTTAGTGAACGAAAAAAGTGAAATTATGATTGGCGATAGGGTTGAATATATTTTTTTGTTTCAAATTTCAGTTTTAATTTTTTTATATTACATTTACAATTGTCTTCTTCTTTTATTTATAAAACACGCATTGTTTAGATAACAAACAGTGACGTTTTGTATGGAAACACTGTGAAGTTTTCTACTCAAAAACATCAAAGGGCATTATCATTCGTAATTCAGAAACAAAGTATACAGAGATGTCACTTTTGACATTTGAAAAAGTCTAAAATCAGCTTTTGTTTGATTTTGAAATTGTTTGGTGGGAAGAAGTATACAAAATACAGCTAAAAAATCATTGAAATCGTTTTGTGTGAAAAGGATGAAAAAGCCTTTTGCTCGTGACATCTCTGTCTTCCTTTTTATGTTTCACTACCGTATTTGTTTAGTGTGTGACATCAGATAACGGTACCGCGTTACTGTTTTTCGAGTTCTACATATTAACCATATGCATTCGGATTCATAATCCAAGTTTTACTATGATACGTGGTGGATAACCATAACAAACTCATTGAATTTTGATGAAGACCATAAAACTCATTAGCTAAGTCTAAGCGATCTGGCTTCCTATACAAAGGTACATGTCGTTTCGGTATTTTTTGGTCAAGGCTTCTTGTTTTGTTTCCCTAGCACAATGCTTGCTTTATGCGGCGCCATTTAAATCTTTAGATTCCAAAAAAGGGAGATTATCAACAGAATCAATTTATTTTTAGATAGCTAATCTGATTGTTAATTGGCATTTTATTGCCAACTTAAAAACCCATTCTGACAGTTTTAACAAGAGTGGTATTAATACTTTTTTATTAATTGATCAAGAATTTGTAGAAATAAGTTTTCTCATGTCTCAAACAGAAAATCGCCCAAATTTAAACAGTGTACACTTAATAAGGTAGCCTCGTCCGTACAGCTGATCGTCATCTGTTACAATCTTATCTGTCAAAATTCCTGTCTGTTTACATTAAAAAAATCGCAAAAGTTGTAAAAATTATTAAAAAGTAAAGAAAATTATTGTTTTAAAAAAGTTTTCTAGGTCAATCGTGATTAAATGTTTTTGTTGTCCGTCTCTTTTGATAAAATAAGAAAATCTTTTGTTCCGGCATACGTTCCAAATCACATTCAACAATTTTTAGCACGCCTGATTAATTTTCACAGAAAGCACGTTTAATTCGCAAAATAAGTTTTCCCAATAGATATAGTTGTGATTTTCAGGCATTCCACGTTTAATTAATTTATATTAATAGTTAAAAATTAAAATATTTGCTAAAAACTAATTTTATATTGTGTTTATTTGTTGTTTTTTCGTTCGCCGCATACAATTTTTTTGACAGATGGGATTATTTAACAGTAACAAATCGCCTGTTGTTTTTGTATTGTTGTATTTTATTAAGTGTACGTTGATTTAAACATTACAAAGGTCATTTTCTTTTACATTTCTTTATTGCGCCCTAAGATATGCTTTAGCGATATTTAATTATTTGCATGTATGCATGTGTGGGAAATTCAAAATATATACAGTGTCTCTCATAAGTATTCGAATTTAGGTATAATATGAAAAGAAACCAAATTTAATAACATATTTTGTATGCAAAATTAATAAATTAATTTGTTAAATTCACTAGACACTCCTTAGCTTTGATATGACGCTTTTTTAAACTTTAAAAATTCACATTTACTTAAATTAATTTAGCTTTATTTAAAAAAAGTCCATTAAATTACCTCACAAAAGTATACGAATTTTTTCTGTACGTATTTCATATTTGACTATATTATACGAAACACAAAACATAGAATCAAATGGTTTTTTGCTAAAAATTGTTTTAAGGGGTAACTATCAACCGAATCGATATAATTTTGGATCATTTGGTCCACAATTTTGGGGTATTAGTGCCATCTTTTTATGTAATATCATTAAAATGGCGGTTTTGGCAATATTTGTATTTTTTCTCCTTTTTCCCAGAGATAAAACCAAAATTTGTTATTGGGATTAAATATACCTCTTGGGGCATCTAAAAATAATATTTTTTATTACAATAATCTGTATTTAAACGTTCCAAGATATATTATTGGAATCATTCTTCTATCGCTAACTCAATTTATTAAAACTCAAGTCCATTTTTTTAATACTAGGGTCAAAAATTTTCGGCGAAACTTGTCTTCTATATATTGTTTTAGATATCAGCTGTTATTCATTTTAAGTTTTCAATATATTGTGGAAGTTTATAACTCCAAAGCATGCCTCGAAGAAACGCCATTCAATATAGTGGAATCATTCTTTTTATAACCAATGGCCTCTAGGCTGAATGTCACCATATCATTATGGTCTAACTCAAAAATATTGATATCTGTTTAAATATTATCTACTATGATCAAAATAAGCCCAAAATTGTTTACATACCGTGTTGTTGTAATGGGCAACATAATCGTGAATGTTATGAGTAGTAAAAACTAAAATCTACTGTATAGGATGACGTTTTGTAAAGGCATGTTTTGGAGTTGTACACCGCTACGTTGCCTTGAAAATTTAAAATATATTAATGCTAATATGTACATGAATGTATACTAGCCAACATTGTCGGAAAATATCGACCCTAGTGGTACGAAAAGGGACTTAAGATCCATATAATTCAATTAGAAACAGAAGAACGATACCAAATATATATCATGGAATGTTAAAAAACAAATCGAAAAATATCGACCCTAGTGGTACGAAAAGGGACTTAAGATCCAAATAATTCAATTAGAAACAGAAGAACGATACCAAATATATATCATGGAATGTTTAAAAACAAATCCTTACAACAAAGATTAAAATTTTAAGATACCTAAAGGAATCTATTAAATCCCAATATTTAATTTTGGTTTTATCTCTGGAAAAAGAGAAAAAATGGCAAAAATGGTCAAAAATCGTAATTTGTGATATTATATGAAAATATGGTACAAATACTCCAAAATTGTGGACCAAATGGTACAAAAATATATCCATTCGGTTGATAGTTACCCCTTAAAACAATTTTAAGCAAAAAAACATTCGATTCTAATTTTTATGTTTCGTATAATATAGTCAAATATGAAATACATAAAAAATTCGTATACTTTTGTGAGGTAATTTTATGGACATTTTTTTAATAAAGCTAAATTAATTTAAGTAAATATGAATTTTTAAAGTTTAAAAAAGCGTGGTATCAAAGCTAAGGACTGTCTAGAGAATTTAACAAACTAATTTATTAATTTTGCATACAAAATATGTTATTAAATTTAGTTTCATTTTATATTATACCTAAATTCGAATACTTATGAGAGGCACTGTATAACATTGTTCTACACAAATTGATAATGCAACTAGTTAAAAGTGGTTAAAGTGATTTTTGAGGCAGGATATAGTATGAGATATTTCTGTTTAAGTGATTTTCGGAAAAACCTTGATTTAAGGATATATAATTTTTGTACACAAAAAGAATTTTTGTGCTAAATTTTGTATCTTTATTAAGTCATGAGTTATTTGCGTTTAAGTGATTTTCAGGAGGGTACCTTCTATGAGAGCTATGATCAATTACGGACCGATCGGAAAAAAATTAACAGTAAAATTTTTGTCTATAAGAGTAATACTTGTACTAAATTTTATATGGGTATATTAATTTGGTAATGACTTATTTGCGTTTTAGTGATTTTCTGGAGGGGACCATGTGTAGGAGCTATGACCAATTATGAAGTGATCGGTAACATTTATATGTATATGAGCAATACTTTTTTGTGAATATCTTAATTTAGTACAGAATTTGGAGAGGGGGCATTGTATGGACCTATGACCATTTATGAACCACTCCAGAAAATTTTTTCGCTGAATGGATTCTATTGATGTTAGATTTCCTTTTGTAAAATTTTGTGAAGATATTAATATTCTGACTAAAGTTATTGAAAATAACTAATTTCCCGGGAATATGTACTGTTGTATGGGAGGTATATGAAATTGTGTACCGATTCCGCCAATTTTCATCAAGAATTTCATGGAAATACATTGCATTGTTTTCGTAAAAATTACATCATAATGTGTAAAAAATTTTTTCGGAGTCGTTTTAAATTTTGATTCATACCCTTTCCCGATGTGAACGGATTTTGTTCTTTTTTAATACCAAACTGCTTAGGACTATAGTGAATATTTTCGGTTAATTTAGCTGACTTACTTTGCTTAGTTATACCCTACACCACTATAGTGGGGAGGGTATTATGCGTTTGTGCTGACGTTTGTAACACCCAAAAAAGTTGTAGGCAACTAGTACTATATGTATATATATATATATATGTGTATATATATATATATATATATATATATATATAATATATATATATATATATATATATATATATATATATATATATATATTATATATATATATATATATATATATATATATATATATATATAATATATATATATATTACAAATTTGATAATTGATGTCATCATTTTGTTATAGGTGCAAAACTTGCTTGATACAAATATTTTGATATTTAGAACTCATTTCTAGTTTTTTCTGTGTAGTTACAAAAAGAGAGTGTGATTTAGCATTTGAGGGTCATCATAGCTAGTATAGAATTTGGTTCTGCAGCTTTTTGTCGAGATAGAGAATATTAAACATAATTATGAACATAAAAACCCTATTCGGCGGCCGATGTAACCATTTGCAATAGGCTTCGTATATGGAACAATAGTAAAATTGGGTACTTTAAAGTCCCGAAATTGCCCGGTTTTCGATACTTTCAAATCCCGGGATTTTCGGAAATTCCCATTAAAAAATAAGATATTTTCTACAAGAGGGCTCCTTATAAATTTTAGTAGAGGAATTAAAGTCTACTTCAAAGCTATTTATGTGGATTTTAATCGTTTTATTAGAAATTATAAGTGAATTTTGACCTTCAAGACATTTTCTGAAGGGGAGTTTGTATGGGGGCTATGATCAACTTATCACTATAAAAATTAGTAGTATCATTTAACGTTCTATAAAACTAAGTTTTGCAGATTTTTGTTGATATAATTTAAGATTTAACGTAATTATGAGCCTAAAGACCCGATTCGGGGGGTACGGTTGTATGGGGCTAGTAACAATAATGCACCGATTTCAACCATTCTTTCCTTAAAATATCTTCAAAATTGCGAACTGTAGCGTGCGCACAAGGTTTACATTGACACACAGACACATCCAGTCTGACTGAAAAATTGGTTACAGTCTACTGCTTGGCTTAGTCCTTGCATAGACCAGACCAGAGCACCGCATAATCTGGTACTTTCACGGGTGACCAGTTTCCCACAGGACTATGTCCTGGCTGGTCAGTTGGTTGAGGTCCCTTCGGGATCCATGTAATGGCTGTGGTTTAAACCCAAATTCGCGGGGAGAGAAGTGCGGTTTAAAAGACTGATGCATGATAATAGTCAATATTTCGGGATAAGTTCGGTGCTGTTGCCGAAAACAACAGATGGAGTGACTGTGGGAACTAAGCGTTGGAAATGAGTTGGTATTAATTGTATATGGTACGGGATGAATGTGATGTTCGGCCGGCCCTACCCCACCCGTCTACCTAATGAATGTGTCGTATGTGTTTCTCTTATGAATGTGTCGTATAAATGAGATGTGTGTTGGGTTGAATGATGATGGATGAAAGGTATACATATACATATGATACCATTGAATTTTCCTTCCTTGTCCAGATATGTTCTGACTTTACGCTGTGCACGTCTACTGGTCTTAAAGTATACCAATCGCCTTAGAATCAGTTTCTGAGTCGATTTAGCTATGACCGTCCGTCTGTCTGTGTGTCCATGTAAAACTTGTGCGCCCGCTACAGGTCGCAATTTTCAAGATAATTTGACGAAATTTGGCACATACTCTTTTTTTGGTTCAAGAACGAACGCTATTAAAAAATTAGGTCCATTATTTCTCCTAGCCCCCATACAACCGTACCCCCCGAATCGGGCCTTTAGGCTCATAAGTACGTTAAATATTTTACAATGTTAACGAAAATCAGCAAAAATTAGTTTTATAGAACAATAATTGACAATACTTATTTTTATAGTGATCGTGCCTCATTTGACCCTAGCCCCCATACAGACTCTCCTTCAGAAAATGACTTGAAGGTCAAAATTAACTTATAATTACTTATAAAACGATTAAAATCTACATAAATGACTTTGCATTAGACGTAAATTCATCTACCAAAATTTATAAGGATAGGCCCATATTTACCCCTTCTCCCCTATGAACCCTCTTGTAGAAAACCTCTCTTTTTTGTCAACAATAAGTAAAAATAATTCACAATAAAACAAATTAAATGCTTTATTTAAAAAAAAATTCAAAATTTTAACATACTGACTGGTGTAGGGTATCATATGGTCGGCATATCCGACTATAAATTCATACTTGTTTTAACGTTAGCGTGTTTTAGGCAGACAGACAGTCGGACAGAAAGACGGGCTTAGCTAAATCTTCAGAATTTTATTAGGACCTAGAATATGTACACTTTTTTGGTGTTACACAAACAATGACAAACTTATATATACCCTCTAATGGTGGTGAAGGGTACAAAAAAACATTAACAGGACGCGTGGTGTATAACATGCGGTTTGTAATGCGTCAAATGCGTTGCCGCATTAACGCGTGTTGTGTACTTTCACTTTTATTAATTCACCACTGTATAATATATTTTATTCTGGGAGTTATTTTGACATGACCTTTAACGGTTGTAACAGGATAGTATTTTGTGAGTACATATTCAACAATACATTTATTTTCAACTATGGGTTTATCGACTATTGTTTTTTTGTATTTTATAGATACTTGTTTAAGGAAAATTTTAACTTAAAAAGTGCAATGTAAACATATAAAAATGTTATTTTTAAATTACAATACAATAATTAAAACTGTAAAACAAGAAAAGTGAATGCATTTATATCCTAAAAAGCTACATTTATATATGCTACAGTGTTTTATAAAAGACAAATCAAATATAATATGAGTACTCCGCCTACATATAAGTATTTGAAATGTCTATACTATTTCATTGAATGAATCGATAAAGGATATGTTCGTAAAGAATTTTGTGTGTAAACATATTTTCATAAACTAAATTAAAATATAACTAAGCTTAGTTATTTCTATAAAATTAAGAAGTCAATGATAATTAAAATGAATTCATTACTAATTCGGGTTATTCTTCAACTTGCTATTCCGTGTAAGTAACTCAAACATTTTATTTCTTTAATTAAATTAATAGGAATTCGATCATTTGCTTTTAAAAGGTCATATCTTAAAATGCTTAGTATAATATAATGGGTATACATTTTTTCATTAATTCAATAATTAGACTTTTAAAAGCAAATTAACCATATTTTTTAGAGTTATTGAATTAATCACCCAGCAGTTTTATAAGATCTTATTTCTTGTTGTTAAGTTTTTCCCAATAATGAAAATTATTTTTCATTCATCAGACATTTTATAAAAAATAATTCCATGTTTAAATTGAATTTGCAAAACAACATTGCTAAACTTAAACCCCTTCTCAATATACCAAACTAATATTGTTAACAATTCATAACATAACATATAAATTCAAAAGTTACAAAAAATCAAAATCTACTTTGTTGTTATGACCGACGATATACCCTGAACCACCCAGCAAAAAAACTGTTTAGACTGTCATCACAACCCAGCAAAAAAAGACGTGCAAAAAAGTAGTAAATGCATGGGTTCAACTGATAGTGAAAAATGCATGATCGTCATTAAAATGAGTGCTTATAACTAATTAACATTCGATGATTCTAATGTGAATTTTCATTGGTGCACTATATGTATTTTAAAACGTGTTTTTAGTGTGATATTACTCAAATTTTATACGATAACAAAATAAAACATTCAGATTAAAAATATTCAATTTTCAAATCCGTTAAACATTCAACAAACATATTTTCGTATTTTCTTCTCTTATTAAACTAGATGATAAAATGAATTTAATATTACTAATTTTAACAAGTATTAAGACAAAAATCTAATAAAATTAATAGGTATTATTTTTAATATTTATTGAATGAAATTGATCGTTCTTTTTTTTTTGAATCATAAGATATGTAGTGTGAGTATTACAATTCCTATAATAGAGTTTCACATGAGTGAATTGGGCAATTGCAATTTTTCATTCCTTAACTTATGACAAATTTTGTGGAATTTTGGAATGTATTTAAAACGCATTACCTAGAGTACGTACTAAACAAAACGTGAAAAAATCCCTTCTTCTTGAACAACTTTAAATTTTTTGCTGGGAACTAGTAACCCGAACTGATTCTAATTCAGGTGAAAACCCTATGAATTTTACATTTGCGTGTCATTGGAGAGATTTTGTTCATTTTTGGCAACTTTGAACTTATCTTTAGAAGCTGTAAAAATCCGATATTTATATGTCAAAAATAAACCAAATTCTTTCAATGAAACGCTGATGTAAATTTAATTGGTTTTTCATCAAAATTTGAAGTATGTACGTCGAATATGTTGTTTGTAATGACTTTTCTACATATCTTTCTTAATTTTTAACTAAACAGGACGTGTTTTTTTACTGGATTATTTTTTTAATAATAAAGAATTAAATTTGATTTTTACTTGTAATCTGGTATGATTTTATTTAATGTTGAAAAAAAGTTATTTTCTTCAAGAGGGCTCAAATCGGAGTAAAATTTTTTTTCATATTTTTCATATTTCAGTGTTTATTTTGTCATTAATATTTTACATTTGGCTTAGTACAGTAAAGAGTTTAGGAACAACGTTCATTTTCTACTTAGTAATTATTTCAAAATTTAATATATACAAAAATGTTTTAATAATTATTAAAGGAAGGTAAAAATTTAACAAAAACCTTTTTAAAGTTTGGTATAGATAAAAAACTTAAACTAGGTGTAAAATAAATAAAAGCAAAAAATTAAGATTGTATCAGATCATTTAAGTGGAAATTATAAGTTAGTCTTTCAATTTTAACATGTACGAGATCAAGGTTGGCGAGAGTATGTAAACGTTGCATTGAGTAATGCCAAGGTAGATTATAAATTAATTTTAATAGTTTATTATGAGCAATTTGGACTTTATTTATGTGACATTTTGGAGACGTCGACCATACTGGGGCGCCGTAAAACAACAATGGGTGAAAAATTGATTTTACAATTAATTTTTTGTTGTTTAAACCAAGTTCAGATTTTCTGTTTATAATTGGGTACATCATTCTAGTTATCACATTAATTTTGTTGAGCAAATATGAAATATGTTCATTAAAACAAAGTTTGGTGTCGAGGATTATGCCAAGATACTTAATTTTATTTTCCCAATAGACGTTGTGGATCATAAATTGAAGTGGGTTTTGTGGTGTAAAGCAGTCCTTTCTCTTTCTCGTAAAGATAAATGGCTTGTGTTTTTTCTGGATTTACCATTATATTCCATTTGCTAAAATAGCTGTGCAGCTCAGTTAGCGCTATTTGTAAATTAGTTGAAATACTAGTGGCGAGTACATCTGAGCAAAGTATAGATGTATCGTCTGCGAATATTGATGTACTGCAATTTTGAAAATTAGGTATATCTGCAGTGAAGATGTTGTATAAAATGGGTGACAAGCAAGACCCTTGAGGACAACCTGCTTTTATATTTGTTCGTTGGAAGTGGACCGAACCTAAATAAACTTTAAAGGACCTGTTATAAAGGAAAATCTTTATAATCTTGATTATTTCTGATGAAAAATTTAATTTCTTTAATTAATATATAAGGTTATTATGCCATACGGAATCAAATGCGGCTTTTATATCTAGGAGAACCAAAGTATAGATGTATCGTCTGCGAATATTGATGTATTGCAATTTTGAAAATTAGGTATATCTGCAGTGAAGATGTTGTATAAAATGGGTGACAAGCAAGACCCTTGAGGACAACCTGCTTTTATATTTGTTCATTGGGAGTGGACCGAACCTAAATAAACTTTAAAGGACCTGTTATTAAGGAAAATCATTATAATTTTGATTATTTCTGATGGAAAATTTAATTTCTTTAATTAATATATAAGGCTATTATGCCATACAGAATCAAATGCAGCTTTTATATCTAGGAGAACCATTCCAGTAGATTTTCCATATTGAAAGTTATTTTTTCACTAGATAGCGTATTTTAATCAGAGGTTGAGTTGTGTTGTGTTCTTCTCTGAAACCGAATTGTTGTACAGGGAGAATATTGTTCAAGTCAATAAATTCATTTAGTTTCTCCTTTATAATTTTTTCCAAGATTTTGCTAATTGAAGACAGTAAACTAATTGGTCTATACGATGTGGGACATTCTGCGCTCTTATTTGGTTTGAGTATTGGTATAGTTTTTGATAATTTCCAAGCAGTAGGATAGTAACATAATTTTAAACAGGCATTAAACAAGTTGGTAAGATAAGTATTTTCAGGCATTTGTTGTTTATCAAATCTATTCCAGATGATTTTTTGTTCTTAACTTTTTTAAATATATCGCAAACTTTATTTCGGGAAGTAAAATACGAATTTGTTAATATTGGTACTTCAGAATCAATTTCATTCACAACGTTGTTTACTTCAGCAATAGATGAAATATTATGATTTGACTCAAAAACTTTTGCCAAAATTTCACATTTTTCTTGCTGAGTGTAACAAGCTACCCCATTGTATTTTAGTATTGGCATAAATTTTGATTTATTTTTCATCAGTTTTGCCACTTTCCAAAAAGGAGAAGATGATTTATCCATAGACGACAGAAAATTATTCCAGCTTTCATTGCTAAACTGTTCTATTTCCTTTTTAATTTTTTATATTTAATCGGGTCATTTGGCGATGATCTTCTATATCTCTAAATCTTTTCCAGTTACGCCTATAAATGTTTCTAAATTGTATCATTCTTTTTATATGGTTTGGTAGTGGTTTGATAGGAAGTGAAATTTTACGCCTTGGTATCGAATCTTCTATAGCCATTTCTATACATGAGCTAAACTGATCTAACAATTGGTCTATCTGAGAGGTGTTAGTTATTTCATTGGTACTAATAACGGGAAGATTTCTGTTCATATATTTACTTAAGCGAGACCAGTTTGCTTTATTAAAGTTATAGTACTCATTTTTTATTTCCTCGTATTTTAAGTTTATTATCGTGTTGATTGGAAGATGATCCGAACTTAAATCGTTTGAAACTTTTACTGCTGTCATATTTTGCGATATATTTGTTAAATAAAAATCTAGTGTAGAAGGTTGTTTATTTGGATCTGCAGGTATGTATGTGTGTTCATATAAAATATTACCGCAACAGTTATTACGTTGACATCCCCAATATCTATGTCTACAATTAAAATCGCCGCCTAAAATGTATTTATTGGTGAAGCTAATAAGCTTCCGAAGATCTGATTTGAAAGTTTGTGTTTTATTTTGGGTTGAGCTAGCGGAACCTCGTGGAAAATAACAGGAAAGTATATTAATAAAGTTATCAGCTAAAAAAACTTTTATTCCAATATTCTCAATTAGAGCTGTATTTGTTATGGGTAATAACTGATGTTTTTCTTTACAAGTTTAGCAACACCTCCTCCTCTACTTTGGTGACGATCATATCTATAGCAATAAAAATTTCTGAGTTTTAATGAAACTGTGTCGTTAAGCCAAGTTTCACATAACAGACAAATGTCAACATTTTGATCTTCTAAATGTTTTAACAGTTCTTCTTTTTTGTTTCGAATACCTCGGGCATTCCATGATGTTAGATTGATGTAATTGCTCATGAATATAGAAATTTGCAAGCGAGATTTGTAACAACCTCGAATTGCTCTTCACGAGACTTACAATTTTTAAGACCTGAAATAAGTTCAAAAGTGAGCTTTTTAATTTCATCGAACGAAAACAAATTTGCGTTATTTGTAACATTGTTTATATTCCTTGTGTTATAAACGTTAGGCTGTGAAATAGGTCGTTGACTTTGATGTAATGAATTCGGAAAGTTTATGTTGTAATTATTTTCATTGCTGTATGTACGGCTTCTAAGGAGTGAGATCGAAAAATTCTTAACGCACGTTTTTCATTACATTTTTCAACCAAAGTATTATTTGATTTTTTTTTGATCAAGTTACCTTTGAAAAACATGTCAGTTATTATGTGTAATGTCAATTTTATTAATTTTTTTGTAAATCTGATTAAAATGAGTGATCAGAAAAAAGTGCGTACTGAAATTATTAAATATTTTCAACTAAACCCAACTTGGTCTTACAAAAAGTTGGCCAAGCATACAAAGGTCTGCCGTCAAACTGTTTCCAATGTTATTAAACAGTACCGGGAGAACTTGTCAGTTGATAGAAAACCTGGTTCAGGTAGAAGGAATGGTCCACATGATGTTTCTAAAGCCAAAAAATAGAACGCATTTTCAAAAGAGCTCCCAACACATCCAGTAGGAAAGCAGCTCGGTTAGCTCAGTGCTCGGACTATTTGGTACGAAAAGTTAAAGCTAATGCAGGTTTAAAAACATACAAGGCTCAAAAAGTTCCTGACAGGAACGGTGCTAAAAATTTAGAGGCCAAAAACAGAGCACGGAAATTGAAGTCAAGTTTTATAAAAAAATATTCTTGCTGCATAATGGATGACGAAACGTATGTTCTGACAGATTTTTCGCAACTTCCAGGTCAAAAGTTTTATGTTGCTGATGCTCGAGGGAATGTTGAAGAAAAGTTTAAGACCCAAAAGCAGACAAAATTTCCCAGAAAGTTCTTGGTATGGCAAGCAATATGCAGTTGCGGCAAAAGAAGCCAATCATTTGTTACAACGGGCTCTATAAATACCGAAATTTACATCAAGGAATGTTTACAAAAAAGGCTGCTTCCATTCATAAGACTTCATAATGTGTCCACTTATTTTTGGCCTGACTTGGCATCCTGTCACTATGGTAAACAAGCCCTTGAGTGGTACAAGAACAATAATGTGGTATTTGTACCAAGAGAGGCAAATCCTCCAAACTGCCCGGAGCTAAGGCCAGTGGAGAGATATTGGGCTCTTGTTAAAAGAGAATTGAAGAGTACAAAAAAGGTGTCCAAAAGTGTGGTAGATTTTAAACGGAGATGAACTACATGTTCGAGCAAAGTGACAGAAAGCACTATAAAAACGTTAATGGAAGGGTTTCCGAAAAGGGTTCAAAATTTCATCACTAGTGATTAAAACTATAAAAATATTTTTTTGTTGTAAATTGCAATAATAATTTGAATCAAATAAAAAAAAAAAATAAAGCTGTAAGTTTAGTGGTTTCTTTTTTATAAACATATATGTATGTTAAGAATTTTTCGATCTCACTCCTTATCTCTTGGAATTTTTGGTGAGGCACGAGTTTTCATTTGAATATAGGTTTCTCTACTGGGGCAATTAGGAGACATTGATTTATGAGATCCATTGCAATTAGCACATTTCTCGAAAGTTGCATTACAATCTTTTGTTTGATCCAAACCTAATAGTACCGCCTTATAAGGCTTTTCATCTTTGGCAGCATATGTAAAATGCTCATATTGAAATTTTTCTGTAAGTGCTTTGCAAATTACATCAAAATCTTCTTTTTTAGTGCAAAAAATTTTTAAGAGAATGCGTTTTATTTTTGACATCCAACTATCGAAATTTTACTGCTTCTAAAACTAAGAAAAGATATACATAGTTCAGAGTTAAGAAATATGAACAACATCCCTCCAATGACACGTTAATGTAAAATTCATGTTTTTTTATCCGAATGTGAAGCACTTCGGGTTACTAGTTGTGATGAAAATACTACATCTTTTTATACACTTTTTTGCTGGATAGCTGTAATTAATGCATTTAAATCTGCACATAAATGATATGAAATATATAAAAAATTTATTTATTTAAACAATAGAACTTATTTAAACAAAACTAAATTATAGTTTTAATAACAAAACAATAATCAGTTCTAAAGTTTCAATAATTGAGAAGTTTTATACGTTTTTATGAATATACAGTATCGGCCTGTAACAACAAATTTGTGCATTATTAATTAAAGAAAAAAATTAATTATATTCATATTCTTCAAAACTTCATTGGTCAAAACATTAGCACCACCATAAAATTTATTTATTAAATTCTCAGAATTTTAAAATGGAGTGAAATGGAAAGAATTGTTTATGAACAGATAGAATTATACTGAAATAAGTTAAATTTAATATTAAAAGTTCAACAAATGTCAAAATTCAGACCTCCGTAGGGATATTTCAGTTGGAGTAATTTGACCTAGTAGAATAATGGCATCAAAATGTCACATACAATCTTCACTTTTTTATTTTTTCACAAAATAAATACATATTTCCGCAAAAAAGGATAATAAAATAAATAAATAAAAATTTTCTTCATTTTATAAGAATTTTATGTTATATTTTTTTACAATAAGAGTGTTAAAAGCAATTTATTGTTAAAAGTAAATTTTTGATATGAGTTGAATAAAATTTTATTAGCTCATTGGGCAACATAAATTTCTGACAAATGAAAATAAAACAAGTATGAATGTATAGTCGGGCGAAGCCGACCATATGATACCCTTCACCAGTCAGTATGTTAAAAATGGGGATTATTTAAAAAAAATAAATCATTTGATTTGTTTTTTAACTTTATTTCAGAAATTTTTTACTTTTTTTTTTTTGAAAAAAGAGATTTTTTACAAGAGGGTTCAAAGGGGAGTAAGGTAAAATATGGCCCTATCTTTATAAATGTTGGTAGGGGAAGTTAAGTCTACTTCAAAGTTATTTATGTAAAAATGTAGGGTATAAATATCATAATCTCTTTGTAAGTCTATTCGTTTGTTTGTTCGTCAATCACGGCTAAACAACAGAACCGATTTGCTTGAAATTTTAACATTGGTAGATCTCTTATTGGTTTTATAGGCTATACACTCAAACCTCGTTTTATGCAATTAATTCGTTATGCAGAAAAACGCATAAGTCGAATTCGCACAAAACGATACACCAGCTCCATACAAAATATAGTAATTGGGTATTTAATAAAAAAGCGCATTATTTCAAATTATTCCCTCAAACAAAATCTCATAAAAAATCAAAATTAGTACTTTTGAGCCTAAATGCCAATTATTGTCTTTACTAAAGCCAAAATATATTCCATTAAAGTTTTTAAGGTTGCAGAAATATGAATTAGCATAGTACTGTAGCGAAAGTTTGACCAAAAGGGGACAAAAAATAGGACAAACTTTTATGCTTTGAGACCAATTTTTCTGTTCCAAAGCAACTACGCCTATTTATTGTATAATAAATGTGCATATTTTTGAAGCCAATCAAAAGGTGAAAAACGGGTAAAAAAGGAATTCTGTATTTGGGCTAGGGTCAAATGAAGCCCTATCATTACAAAAATCGGTAGTGTCATTTATAGTTCTATAAATCTAAGTAATGATTCTAAGCCGATTGTATGTTACAAAAATCAGCACAAACCCAATATACTCTCCCCACTAAAGTGGTGAAGTGTATAAAAATTACAAAACAAAAAATTAATAAATGAAAGACAAAAATTTTAAAATTTACACTTTAATTTCAAAATCCACTTCATATTAAAAAAAGATTTATTTATAAAATTCATAAAGGATGAAAAAGCAGTTTTTTTATTGGATGTGTTAAATTTTCGGGATTAATCAGTGAAAATTGTCAAAATTTATCACAGCAAGGAAAGATATCATTTGGCACACCAAAATTTAAAAATTTTCACACCATAGAAAAATTACAATCCAACGTAGAACTTTGTTATCATTTGGCACACACTCTAAATTGTACTATTTCCGTATTAGTATTAATTAAGATATTTTCACACTACAATACTAGGTATTAATACTTGTCAAAAATGATTGTATCATAATACAATTTTCTAATCTATACATAATTTGTAATTTAATTTTCAAAAATAATACTGATTTTTTTGACATACGGTCGATATTCATAAATTGTTTAAAACAATTCAAAAACTTTTTATTTGTATACGTATTTGTTATGTATTTTATAATTGCAATAAAAAACAAACAAAGAGTATAAAATATATTAAAAACATGAAAAATAGATAAACGATTGAAAATTGGTGAAAAAATATTACAAATATTATAGTGCAAACATCAAATGTATTTTTTACCCTTCACCTTCGTAAGAAGGGTATATATAGGTGTTCATGCGTGAAATAAAACGAAAAGTGATTTTAAAATTTTGTTTAAACAAAAATATTTCTTTATTAAATATTACCTTGTGTTTGTGGATGATTTATACGAAACGTATATGCTAACGATTAGGAAACTAATAATAATTTTTTTTGGCAGAAAGTGGCGAACAATATTTAAGCCGCTAACGGTTTTACTCGTTGGAATTTAGAAAAATATCCTCACCCAAGGGTGTACTAAATCCTAACAAGTATCAAATAATCAGAAAAAAACGTAAATACACGTACAAAATTAAACGAACTTAAACATTGCCGGCCACCTTGCAACAACATAGAACGTTGCAACCATTAAATAAACTAAAGAGGTAAAATCTAATAAAGAATAAAGAGCTTAAAGTAATAGGTTTTTTTCATTTATTTAATTAATATTTCATTTAATTTTTTTCCAAAAAACAAATTGGTCATAGGACCAAAAAACCAGACCAGCTGGTAAAAGATGGGATATGGTTTTAAATCAGACCATGAACTGGGCTACTTAAAGAGAGGCTTGACCAGAAATGACCCAACCAAAAATGGTGTATTGAGCCATTGGAAGTCCCGGGTTCGAATAAATTTTTCCCTTTAAAACCTGTGGTGCAATTTCCGGACCAATGACAAGCGCGACTTTGCAGGTACATTAAAACTAGGATCTCCCAATTGCAGTCCAGGAAAATGGATCTTAACCGAGTCAGATAAGGATTGCAACGGTGTTTTAATGCCTAGCATTTTTTTACTTTAACTGTAAACGTAATATTTTGCGTTGAGTCATATTGTGAGCAAATGTTCACTCGACATATCTTGTCGGCACCAACATTGGTCACGGGCAGTTTTAGACTTGCAACTAAAGAGGAGCAAATATAGCTCATACTGCAGCAAAGGTCTAAAACTGCCCGTACCCGAATGCTCTTTTTTGAGCCAAGCAACAAAACGGTTGCGGTTGGTGAGAATGTCACGACATGAATCAACGGCACCGAAAGACATATTCTGAAATTTTCGACAACCCGTTAGTCGATGACGTCGCTTACAAATAGGGCAATTTTGTCGATCGCTTACTGAATTCGCGACCGGATTCGAACCTGAGGCTTCCGTGGCACCTGATACGGGATCAGGATTTTGCATTGGTGCGGCTTCTGGAGCCGGTACTGCTATAAGGGCAGACAGTTGCTCAGGTGAGGTCAAATGTACCTCTTGAGCTGAAACCACTGCAGGTACAGTGGAGTTTTCGTTGGAGGTCAATGGGACCTCTGGTGCAGGGACCACGAAGACTTGTGGTTTTTCCACGGCGGCGATACTTGTGGCGCCATCGTCCGACATGTCGGTAGAACCCGGTTGATTCGTGGCTGCTGCTGTGTCAACCTCCATTGTCTCATCATATTCCTCAAGGAGAGCAGCTTCAGACATGGCCATAATACGATCCATAGTGCTAGGAAACAATGAAGGTTAAAAATACTCTTTTAAAATTATTCACTGGTCAAAACGACCAGTTTGGTAATTGGTCGCTTTATAACCCCGTTTTCAGTACGTATGTCCGCGACGCGTACGTGATGGTCACTTCCTGGATAAGTCCGAACTACTCTTCCCATTTTCCAAGAAGTGGGTGTCATTTGCTCATTTCGAATGACTACTAAATCTCCGGTGCTTATATCGCGTTCCGAATACTTCCACTTGTAACGTTTGTGAAGTCCTGACAAGTATTCTTCCTTCCATCGACGACAGAAATGCTGAGTCAAGGCCTTTACTTTCCGATACATATTTAGAAGATTTAGCGGAGATTCGTAAATCGAAGGTTCAGGTGGAGCTAATAGTGGAGACCCTATTAGGAAATGTCCTGGTGTAAGAGCCACTATTTCATTAGGCTCGTCACTCATAGGACAGGCAGGTCGAGAATTTAGACATGCCTCAATTCTAGCGAGGACCGTCGAAAGTTCTTCAAAAGTGTATTTTCCGGAATGGGCTTCTTAACGGAAGTGAAGTTTAAAACTTCGAACTCCATCTTCCCATAAACCACCCAGGAATAAAACTCCAAGAAAGGCCCTTGATGACGTACGTCGTACACATCCTAGCCCTACACTCTCATAAAAAGGTTTTAAACTCTCGTTCTAGCTCTCTAGAAGCTCCTACAAAATTCCTACCGCGTCTTGATATAAATCGGTTAAATGCCGCTAAGAATTTATCAGTTGATAAATCCGAAGTTACTTCTAGATGTATGGCTTTCGTGGAAAAACATACAAAGATACATACATAGGCCTTTATGATCTGACACGATCTACCATTTAAATTTCTCATATCAAATGGGCCAGCGAAATAAACTCCAGTTGTCGTTAACAGTCGATCTAAATCAGTCCGTTCTGGAGGTAAGGCAGCCATAATTTGAGTGCAAGCTCGTTTACGATCTAAGATACATTTCTTACACTTATTTACCACAGTCCGAACAAGGGTTTTTGCACGAGGAATCCAATATTCGATTCGTATTATTCGCAGCATAAGTTGATTTCTTATGAATAAATTCCGCTAAAAGAAGAGTGAAACGACATGCATAGGGCAATAAAATTGGATGCCTTTACGTGTAAGCCAATGAAGGTGATCTAGCCAATCTACCGTTAAGTCTCATGACACCTTCCTTGTCAAGAATAGGATTTAAGGGCAACAGACTACTTTTGAAGAAATTGGTCTTTTTCCAATAGACTCTTGTATTCTTCCGTAAATTTTACCTTTTGAGCCACAATGGCCAAACGTAGTTTCACATGTCTTATTTCATTATCAGATAGCGTAATTATGTCATACGAATAGCGATTCCTATAAGACGAATGAGTTCTATGGAAAAATCTAAAAACAAAAGATAGAACTCTGATAGCACGATCAAGTGACGAAAATCTATCTAACACATCCTCATAGTTTGTGAAGAAAGAGGCATGAGATTTCACATTTCGAGATTCTAGATCGGTATCCAGCATAGCTAGGCTTTTCAAATTCCATGTAGACTTTTTCTCTATAAGGCAATGTGGACCATTCCACCAAAGTGAGCTCTGAGCTAAAATTGAAGGAGTAACTCCCCTACTTCCTAAATCTGCTGAATTGTCCTCAGATCAGATCAGATAAAGTAATCGATTGAATCGGGGCTACTTTCGTCTTAAAAGTGAGCAAATTTTAATAAATTTTCCCTCTGGGTGTTTCCACCCGAATACTTATATATCACCCCCGCATATGCCTTTTCGAGGCATCAAAAAAAACATGAAATTCAACTGAGGCTTCTGGTTCATAATGAACCCATCGAGGAATTTCGATACTACTGACATCATGATATGAAGTCACAAATTTCTCCCATTCGGACAGCGTTGAAACTTTAAGATTCTCATCCCAATGTATCTGATACTGCCAAATTTTTTGCATAATCATTTTTGCCACAATTATAACGGGTCCTAACCAACCTACTGGGTCAAATAATTTAGCTATTGTCGATAAAACTTCCCGCTTAGTATATGTTGAATGCCATGCTATGGGATCCACTTTAAAATAGAACGCGTCTAAATGAGCATTCCATTGGGGTCCCAGCGTTTTCGAACTACTCGCTTCGACAAAAACTAAAAGTTTTTCAGCTACCAAATGTTTTGGGTGAAAACCTGCTAAAATTGTCCTATTATTCGAAGTCCATTTTCGAAGATTAAACCCTGCTGATGATAATGCCGCTTTAAGTTGATCAAGAGCAATCAAAGCGGTTTCAACATCATGTGTCCCCGTTAGTACGTCGTTAACGTACATACCTTTACGTAAAATTTGCGAGGCAATTGGATATTGACTCTCACAATCATCTGCCTACTGTAACAAACTACGGATGGCCAGATAAGGCGCACATTTGACGCCAAAGGTCACAGTCTGTAATTCATACTGCTTATATCCTCTGTCGGAGAATCGCGAAACAAAATACGCTGAAAAGGAGTATGAGACTGGTCAAGCCTTATCTGTCGACACATTTGAGTAATATCGCAATTAAACACGAATCTAAAAAATCGCCAACGCAAAATAAGTAGGACTAAATCAGCTTGAAGGGTAGGACCGACCAACAAACAATTATTCAAATTAAGCCCATTTGAGGTTTTATTTGACGCATTAAAAACTACTCTTAACTTAGTAGTTTTTCGATCCAATTTGATTACTGGATGGTGCGGCAAATAACAAGAGGAAATAGAAGACGAGGTCTCCATTATAGGCCTCATGTGATCCAAAACTAAATATTCTCTTACTACATCGTCATACATCTTCTTTATCTCTGGTTTTCTCCACAATGAAGCTTCTGTCCTCAAAAATTGCGCCCTAACATTTTGTTTTGAAGAACCTAACGACATCTTTTCCGGAAATCAGATTTAAAAGGAAGTGTGACAATGTATCGTCCATCAGGTCCTCTACGAGTTGTGGCCTTGTAAATTTCTTCACACATACGATCAAGCGGGGACATAATTTTTCTTTTCGACGTTTCTTCCAGCTCCCAAAAACAGAATAATTAGGTAAATCTCTACAAAGTTTATCTGATAAGACAAAAGAAGATAAGATACCAGAAATATTCGGTATAACGAGAGAGAAGTGTCAAAGGGAGAGGCTATTTGGATCGAGCAAAGTTTGGTTAACACCAGAAACTTGGCATTTGTCAAATGCGCCATAATCTTTAACTGATTCTGCAGGCGTTCCGAAATAAACGATGTTTCAGAACCAAATTCAATAAGGGCTTGAGCCAGGTATTTCATACCTTGGTGAAGTATATTCATCAAAGCGCTTTTAATTGGTTATTAACCAACATTCTCATATGCTGCCTTTAATTCTTGCCAAGCCATTTGAAACCCTTTTTTTTTAATTTTGTCCGTCCACGTAAACAAATGCGCAGTTGATAATTTACGTAGTAATAAATGAGATTAAAACAAGTGTCAAATTAAATTGGCGTTGGCAAATACAAAAGTACACAAGTAATATTTTTTTGTAAATGTGTATATGTGTGTGTTTATTTACACTTTTATTTAAATAAAGAAAATAAAAATTGCACACTTTTATTTTATAAAATATTTACTGCACTTTTCAAAATCAAGTACGCACCTTATTATTTGTTTTGCTATTCCAAAAAATTAAATTTCTCTGATGAAGTTTACAAAATGTCCAAATAAATATGGCGATCTTGTGATGAAACAAATAAAACAAAAGAATACCAATTAATTTGTGGTGTACCTATAAGCGGCAAATTAAATCCGGCTCTATTGGACCAAAATGTTCGTGCGTGAAATAAAACGAAAATTGGTTTTAAAATTTTGTTTAAACAAAAATATTTCTTTATTTAAAATTACCTTGTGTTTGTGGATGATTTATACGAAACGTATATGCTAGCGATTAGGAAGCTAATAATAATTTTTTTGGCAGAAAGTGTCGAACAATATTTAAGCCGATACCGTTAGCGGTTTTACTCGTTAGAATTTAGAAAAATATCCCCACCCAAGGGTGTAAAAAAAGGATGTGTACTAATCCTAACAAGTATCAAATAATCAGAAAAAACGTAAACACACGTACAAAATTAAACGAACTTACACATAAGTTATTCCGGTTCCGTTTGTAATTTCTATAATATAATTTTCCGACCCTATAAAGTATATATCCTTATAGATAGCACAGTCGATTAAGCCATGTCCGTCTGTCTGTTGAAATCAGATTTTAGAGGACCCCAGATATCGGCGAGATCCGAATCTTTAATAATTCTGTTAGACGTGCTTTCGAGAAGATCGCTACTTAAAATCAGAAAAAGGGTCTTTAAATAACGGAGATATGAGCAAACATCCGAGACAACCTCTGAAAATTTCATCAAAAAAGACATACATTTTCTTCATGCTTTGTTAAAAAAGCAACAACAACACTGTGAATTTGAAAAGTATGTATATATGTGTGTGTAGATGTATTTGGCTTTATTCAGCTGTGTATTTTGTTTTGTATGTTTGTACGCTGTTGGCGTCTTTGAGTTATGTATTTTGTTTTCTTTTTGTGAATTCTGTTCGTATATTTGGATGTAGGTAGGTTTTATTGCATTGTTTAGTTCGTTTTTTTCTCTGTTTCGTTATGTATGTTTAGATGTCTGTTGGTTTAATTGCCTTGTGTATTTTGGTTATTTATTTCGTTTAGCGTTGTTGTTGTTCATTTTTTGTTTGCTTTTGATGTAATAATAATGTAGTCGGGTTAAAAATTTTGAATTTATAAAAGTAATATGTTTAAGGGTATATAAGATTCGGCACAGCCGAATATAGCACTCTTGTTCGAATAAATTTTTAAAAATTCGAATTGTTTTCATAATATTTTTAATTTGAAGTATTTTAATACTCAGTATTGTAGTCTGCAAATACCTTAAGCAAAAACTTTTGAAATTATGCATTTTTGCGTGTGTGCAAAAAAGAGGTAAAGAGTTATGTTTTTTTTAATAAAAAGTTTATTTATTAAATTTATATTTACCTTAAAGATTCTCAAAAGGATTTGTGCATTTAACAAAGTGGTCACAATGGCGTTCACTTAACAAGTGTTTCAAAAACAAAAACTATGCAACTAGTTGCGAATTTAGTTATATAGTTAACGGACCCTTTCCTGGTGAGTGCGAAAGAGAGTCGTGATTTTCGTGACATATGTCGCACTTCACCAACGACACGCACTCAATAGCATATGAACAATATGAACAACATGTACACTGCAGTCGTAAAATTAAATTAAAATGTAGTGTCCGACCGAACGTTCGGGTACGTGTTCGGAGTTCGGTAAAAAGTGAGGTTCGGGCAATGTTTGGTGAAATTTTGACCGAACACCGAACACCGAACGCCGAACTTTTTATAAAATGTTTATTTATCATATTTTTAATTCATTAAAAAGTTTTAAAAATACTGAAAATTTGTTTACAGAAGTTATCATACATGCTGGCTGTACAATAAATTTCAGATATACATAGGTACTAAACGTCTTTTTAACTATTCGTTTTTTCGGCTGATTTGAAAAACTGTTAACCAGAAAGTGATTAAAAAGCTAAGAAAAGTGAAACCTTTGATCTCATTTGTAACATTAAAAATTTCTAGGTAATTATTCTCAAACGATCTAGTCACGACTGTCAGTCTCTTAAAAGAACGGTAGGACCTAAACTATTGTTGCAGTTTGATTGGTATTTAAAATGGACAAAATCGGTTTACATTTGGACATGGCCTCCATGTAACGTTCGCTTTAGAAAATGAATAACGTTCTTAACAGGCTTAAGGCTTAGTATTTGTATGAAATTATACTTAAATTTTTTTATGAACCAAAATTTCATATAAATCGGCAAATTGAAATTTGCGAATTGTGTTAAGTATTGTAAGTATATTATATTTATATTATATACATTTTTAATTTTTTAAGAATCTGTAATTTTACTAATTCGATAAATTAATTTCGATACATATTTAATATGAAATTTTGATTACCCTGGATCATAATATGATCATGTATAACAATATTATGATAAATACAAAAATATCATGATGAAATATTTTGACGGATAATATGATATTTTGAAATTGTTACAATAACGATAATATGTTTAGACTACAATCATAATTTTAACCACTACAATGTTTTTTCCCTTCATGTTTTTACAGAGAATTATATCGTTGTCAATAAATCGTTAAAAAAAAACAAAAATAAAAGTGGTTTGTTATTAGAAATTTATCACTCTCTGGAATTCGGAATTTTTTGATAATTGACCCAATTGCTAATTAAAGACCCTCTTCAAAAAATCTTCCGTATGTTCATATTTTGGTTTTAAATGTTATAAATTTAATACTTTTTAGTCATAAATGCGTTTTCCATTTAAAAAAAGTTTGTGTTCACCGAACTCTGAAAATCGAACATAGTTCGGGTTCGGCCGAAATTTAAAATTTACCGAAGTTCGGTTTTGGTGATCGGTACCGAACGAAATTTTGAGTTCGGTCGGACTCTATTAAAATGTCTCCAAATGATACAGTTGGTCAAATACTCCGACTTCCCAAGTCTGCTGGGTTGTCTTCAGATTTGACATGGTGCCAATTATGTCTTCCGATCACTTCCTGAATTTTACAAACTCGGCTATAAAGGTTGCTCAAAAACAAGGTTCCTTTTTCAGCCAAGTAAGGACGATTGTAGAATCAGTCCTTGCTAGAGTTGCACATGAGTGAATTACATGCAATTTTTCATGTTTCATTTTCAAGTGATGACAAAAATATATGAATTTTGCAATAGTTAACATTATAATTAGGGTTTGAAAAAAGTATGAAAATAATAATAAAAAATGAAAAACGTTTAAATTTTTTTAGTTAAATTTTTTAAGCTTACCTTAAGCCTCTTTTTAATTTGAAATACAATCGAATACAATTGAAATTTGTCTTCAAATACATATACATATGAACGGCTTATTGCAATAACTCGATAAGCCACCCACCATCACAATTTAATTTTATGAGCTTTTTGATTTGTAAGAAACCATATCTATTGTCGCTAAAAGGATTTTTAGCGTTATATGGTAATTTGGCGATATAAGGGTCATGCTTCTTTTTCAATTTAAACTATTTTTGTAAGAAATTTTATTATTATATTAACTCGATATGCCACATATATTTTTTTCACTTTATAAGAATGTCCTTTATAATGATGAAGATAAAAGCGGAATTGATAATATTTTATGTTGTTGTGATAAAACAAAATAAGACAAATATTATAACACAATGAAAAAATTATATACAGTAGTTTTCCGATTTAACGAACCCATATGTTGTCAGGCCTGTTCGTAAAATTGAAAAGTTCGTTATATGCAGTACTAAGTAAAACGTGGGTTTTTGGTAGGGAAATAATTAAAAATAGGTACATAAAATATTTTTTAAATGTATTTTATAAAAATTAATTCTTTTTTTATAAAAATAGCTCAAAACACAAAATTCCGAATCTTATATACCCACCTTCAAACCATATTTGTGTCGAATTTAATAGCCATAAAGTTATTTCTCGAAGTTCATCGCTATACTTGTATTTTTAAGCGAGTAATGAGCGTTGAAGTAATTTTCTTAAGGGGGCCTGATATGGAGGGTAAGGTCAATTATGGACCGATTCCCATAAAATTTGTTAGAGATATCGGTTAGTACTCGGTGTACTCGTATTGTTAAGCGAGTATTGAGCGTTAAATTCATTATCTGAAGGACGGACATAGCTACATCGAACTAAAATTTAATAAGAACCCAGAATGTGTTACAGTTTTGGGTATAAAAGCACCGCTTGCTACAACTTAGGTTATTTGTTATTTTTGATAAATGTCATTTTATCTTCATTTAAATAATAATATTTTTATTAGTTCGTCAAACAGAGTACAAAAAACTAGTTTTGTTCGTTATTTAAGGTAGTCAATAGGAAAAATTAGCTTGTTCGTTAAATGCGATGTTCGTAGAATTGAATGGTCGTTAAATCGAAAAACTACTGTATGTCAAAATCTCTAGAGATATCATTTTTTGAAATAAAAGTGGCATACCATGTTACTGCACAAAAATAATTCCATTTATAATTATATTGTTTTGTTTATAAATTAAATTTCATATTGCGAAAAAAATGGCATATAAAGTTCAAACTATATGGATAATATAAAGTAATACTAAATTACTAAAGACATTTATCGAAACCATTCATGGAAATTTCCATGCATGAAATCTGACGCAACATTGATTGAAATTAGTTCGGATGTTTGAAACGACAATCAAGAAGCAAAATATTAACTGTGCTAAAAATGCAAGTTTATCACAAATTTTAATCTGAACATTAAGTGCAAAACCCAAACCAATGCATTTTTTGTCATTATATTTACAATATTTTTTGCCTATACCAAATCATACTACAGGACCCGTTTTTGCTGTAGAATAATTAAGCTGTGTAATTTATTTTCATTTATAAAGTAACTAAAAATATACCGAAATATAAATTTCATATTGAAAATAAAATTTATATATTTTTTCAGCAAGAACATGATAAGCCACTTTGAAAATGTACTAGAACTTGGTTTTTAAAAATAAAATATATTCAATTATTTCTAGGCAGTAACTTGATAAACCCCAATTTTTTGCTAAAACAATGCTTTCCACTGTATTTATGATTTTCATCTAGTGGCAAGCTATAGCTATGATTATTTAGCGTGTTTAAAGTACAAACTTAAAAATTCCTATTTTTTGAGAATTTTTTAAACTTTAATGTCGATTTACTCAAAATTTTATTTTTGTGGCATACAGAGTTACTGCATTCATATGTATTTGAAAATATATATTATTTTTAATATATGTATATTAGAGTGCACAGTGGGGCAGAATGGAAATTTTTTGGAAATAAATCTGGCATTACTAAACGGCTGATCCGATCGGGATAAAATTTGGCGTGAGCGTAGCCAAGGAGTATTCGAGTTTAAGTTTTGAAGATGAACCCCGCAGATGCCCCAGGGACGGAGCTGTGGAGCTCAAAGTAGGGTACCTACGACATGTAAAATTTTTAAACTCGTGCCATTTTTTTGTTTTTTACCCAAATACAAAGATTTTATATTTTCTGAAAGCGCTCGACGAGATCTTGAAAAAACATGCTTGGACATACTACTTATCTCTTATAATATCCGAGTTATAGGCATTTAAAAATTTAGTGATACAAAATTTACCATACCTTTGTCCGCCTTTTTTTGAATACCGGGCGTAATTTTGGACCAAATGGACTCAATTTTTTCTTGTTAGTTAGACAACAAAATTTCCAATAATATACAAAAAATTTCAGATCAATATCATTTACAGATCCAAAAATATACGTTTTTTAATTTAAAAATTCAAAAAATTTTAGATTTTTGCCGTTTTTTTGCCCAAAATGTGTCTTAACTCTTTTATTAATAAAATAAAATTTTCTTTAAGAACATATAACAATTTTATAGTTTTCTAAAAGGTATCTTCTAAAATCCCAAAGCTGGGATCAGAAAACTGAAAGCAGTTTTGGAAACCTCAATATGTTTTCCATTTACTCCAAAAGTATTTTCCCAGCCCTGAAAGATATGTGGACCCTATGGACAAAAATGTAAAAAATCCCATTATTGGGATTTTCATTCCTATTTTTGGGAATTGCGGGATGCCCTTTGACCTTTTTATTTTTTTTTTTGCATTTTCTTATTTGAAATGACAAATTTAACAAGCGTTGAAGATTTCATTGAATTTTGTTCATAAATAAAGATTTTGTCATATATTACATATTTGTTAAATTTCTAAAACTATGATTTATATCAAAATTTTAATAGGGTCGCAGATAGCTACAACAATTTAGTCCATATTTATCCCTTAATATCTTTTTTTAGTTAGATATGGAAATTCTCGATCCTTTACAAAAAATTTCAAGCCAATATCTCAATTACATTCAAAAATATGTTCATTTAAACCTGTGTCCTTTAATTTCATCTTTTTCATATTTTAGTATTAAGTATGACAGAACATACATTTGGTGTTGAATAAAATATTTGGACAATTTTTAAAAATTATTTAGTTAATTATTTTATTAAAGACTATAACATTGTATATACAATAAAAAATATAATTTTATTATGAGCCACGCACAACAACACCTAAATCACCCCACACAAACCACCTTTCCCGCCCACCGAAATATAAAACACAATTTAATACAATTTCATCAGTTAGTATAATAGCTTTTTTTATTTGAATTGTTTATCTTAAACATAATACAATTAATTCTTACAACCTACTTATATAGTTAATTCCTAACACTACTTATTTTCTATAAAATAATCTGTCATAACGGTATACATATCCATAAGGTAATATAAGTCCTTTAAATCTTCCTCGTTTTGAGATGATAGAGTTTCATAACAAATTCATCTTTTTCGCATAGTTGAAAGAACAGGATCAGAAGATAGAAATTTCAGATGTATATTCCCCAAATCGATTTCCATTAATTTTATGTTTACTATTCAGTGCCATTCAAATAGTGTTAACTCTTCGAAGCAACTCCTTGTCGATTCCAGTTATTTTTGAAGTAATTTCAAAATCACGAAAAAATCTTCTCGCCGTATTACCGTAATTTGTACTACCGCAACTTGGAAGTGGTTTGTCGATGTTTAATCCCATCTGAACTTTAAATTCTTCTTGGATTCTGCTTTTTTCCGCAGCTCTCAGTTCTTTCAATTCTTCATTATTTTTTGTTGATTTAGTAAGATTCTCTGGCACACTTCTATATTTGAGGTCGTATGCTATGTGTAAAAAGTAATCCAAAAATCGTATTCTGGCATGAAGTGGTGAAATTCCGAAAAACAGGACATCTTCATTAATACTTCTGCTTTTGTTTATATTTGAGAATTGCGACTTTTTCTCATTACATATTGAGCATCTCCAGAAGGAAGAAGTTTCTGTTATGGCATTGCTGACCTTTCCATCAATCATTGTTAAGCTTAGCTGATATGATACGTTAATAGAGAATTCCTTTATTTTTATGCAAATGGGCTCCAGTGCATTTATTTCATCTTTTAAATATTCCACTAAATCTTTTGTTGTTTTCTTTGACTCCTTTATATATTCAAATCCAATGGGTCTACAAAAATTTTTTGAACCCGGAGTTGTATTGATCCATATATCTTCAAATGAATTTCCGATGCTTGACGATGATGGATTAAGGGAATATGAACGAATTCGTAATGGCACTAATGATGACATAAATACACTTTTGTAGTCTGCTAATGTCCGACTTCCACAAGCTTGTTTGTATTCTGGAAGTGCTGATAAACCGTCACATCCCCACTTACACATTAAGACAACATCACAGTTATGAATTTTCCTTAGATGGTCTTCTGAAAAGTCTGACACAATTCTTGATGCTGTTAATGATGCTTATATACCAATACTTGTCATTTCCGATACAGGTATTCCAAAGTAAAAAATTACGAACTGTCTGTCTACCTATTAACATTTTGGACTATATTACTAAGGAGTGAGATCGAAAAATTCTTAACACACGTTTTTCATTACATTTTTCAACCAAAGTATTATTTGATTTTTTTGATCAAGTTACCTTTGAAAAACATGTCAGTTATTATGTGTAATGTCAATTATATTAATATTTGTTAATCTGATTAAAATGAGTGACCAGAAAAAAGTGCGTACTGAAATTATTAAATATTTTCAACTAAACCCAACTTGGTCTTACAAAAAGTTGGCTAAGCATACAAAGGTCTGCCGTCAAACTGTTTCCAATGTTATTAAGCAGTACTGGGAGAACTTGTCAGTTGATAGAAAACCTGGTTCAGGTAGAAGGAATGGTCCACATGATGTTTCTAAAGCCAAAAAAATAGAACGCATTTTCATAAGAGCTCCCAACACATCCGGTAGGAAAGCAGCTCGGTTAGCTTAGTGCTCGGACTATTTGGTACGAAAAGTTAAAGCTAATGCAGGTTTAAAAACATACAAGGCTCAAAAAGTTCCTGACAGGAACGCTGCTAAAAATTTAGAGGCCAAAAACAGAGCACGGAAATTGAATTAAAGTTTTATAAAAAAATATTCTTGCTGCATAATGGATGACGAAACGTATGTTCTGGCAGATTTTTCGCAACTTCCAGGTCAAAAGTTTTATGTTGCTGATGCTCGAGGGAATGTTGAAGAAAAGTTTAGGACCCAAAAGCAGACAAAATTTCCCAGAAAGTTCTTGGTATGGCAAGCAATATGCAGTTGCGGCAAAAGAAGCCAATCATTTGTTACAACGGGCTCTATAAATACCGAAATTTACATCAAGGAATGTTTACAAAAAAGGCTGCTTCCATTCATAAGACTTCATAATGTGTCCACTTATTTTTGGCCTGACTTGGCATCCTGTCACTATGTTAAACAAGCCCTTGAGTGGTACAAGAACAATAATGTGGTATTTGTACCAAGAGAGGCAAATCCTCCAAACTGCCCGGAGCTAAAGCCAGTGGAGAGATATTGGGCTCTTGTTAAAAGAGAATTGAAGAGTACAAAAAAGGTGTTCAAAAGTGTGGTAGATTTTAAACGGAGATGGACTACATGTTCGAGCAAAGTGACAGAAAGCACTATAAAAACGTTAATGAAAGGGTTTCCGAAAAGGGTTCAAAATTTCATCACTAGTGATTAAAACTATAAAAATATTTCTTTTTTTGTAAATTGTAATAATAATTTGAATCAAATAAAAAAAAATAAAGCTGTAAGTTTAGTGGTTTCTTATTTATAAACATATATGTATGTTAAGAATATTTCGATCTCACTCCTTATAACCTGTAATTCATTCATTGATATTTCTTATTAGTGAATGAATCGAAATTATCATTACCTGTATATTTTTACCTTCATGATCATAAACGAAACAGAACGAAATGATCTGTCGAAAAAATTGAGGTAAAAAATAGTTATAAATTTCTGAAAATTTAAGCATAATAGGACCTTTCAATTATAAGGATAAGCAAACAAATAGAAAATAGGTAAATATAAGACTTAAACATGTTCTGTCATATTTAATACTAAAATATGAAAAATATGAAATTAAAGGATACAGGTTTAAGTGAACATATTTTTGAATGTAATTGAGATATTTCCTTGAAATTTTTTGTAAAGGGCCGAGAATTTCCATATCTAACTAAAAAAAGATATAAAGGGATAAATATGGACTAAATTGTTGTAGCTATCTGCGACCCTATTAAAATTTTGATATAAACAATAGTTTTAGAAATTTAACAAATATGTAATATATGACAAAATCTTTATTTATGAACAAAACTCAAAGAAATCTTCAACGCTTGTTAAATTTGTCATTTCAAATAAGAAAATGTAAAAAAAATTAAAAAGGTCAAAGGGCATCCCGCAATTCCCAAAAATAGGAATGAAAATCCCAAAAATGGGATTTTTTACATTTTTGCCCATAGGGTCCACATTTCTTTCAGGGCTGGGAAAATACTTTTGGAGTAAATAGAAAACATATTGAGGTTTCCAAAACTGCTTTCAGTTTTCTGATCCCAGCTTTGGGATTTTAGAACATGTCGCCCAAAGTTGAAGTTTTGATAAAAAATAGGTCATATTCGGAAGGACGCAGTGGCAACATTTTCAAAAAATAGGACAAGTTTTTTACGCCAAAGCGTTCTGCGTAAAGATACCTTTTAGAAAACTATAAAATTGTTATATGTTCTTAAAGAAAATTTTATTTTATTAATAAAAGAGTTAAGACACATTTTGGGCAAAAAAAACGGCAAAAATCTAAAATTTTTTGAATTTTTAAATTAAAAAACGTATATTTTTGGATCTGTAAATGATATTGATCTGAAATTTTTTGTATATTATTGGAAATTTTGTTGTCTAACTAACAAAAAAAATTGAGTCCATTTGGTCCAAAATTACGCCTGATATTCAAAAAAAGGCGGACCAAGGTATGTTAAATTTTGTATCACTAAATTTTTAAATGCCTATAACTCGGATATTATAAGAGATAAGTAGTATGTTCAAGTATGTATTTGGGTGAAAAACAAAAAAATGGCACGAGTTTAAAAATTTTACATGTCGTAGGTACCCTACTTTGAGCCGCCACAGCTCCGTCCCTGGGGCATCTGCGGGGTTCATCTTTAAAACTTAAACTCGAATACTCCTTGGCTACGCTCACGCCAAATTTTATTCCGATCGGATCAGCCGTTTAGAAATGCCAGATTTATTTCCAAAAAATTTCCATTCTGCCCCACTGTGGAGTGCTCTAAAAAAGCTAAGTTTCGAATTAAAAAAAAAAATAAACATATTTTTGAAAATATTCTTATAAAACAATTGTATTACCTAAAATACATTGAATATGAGTTTTTGTCCTTATAGAATAACGTAAACCTGTTATCAGCTATGGTCGAAACATTTTGATATTTTTAACGGTGGTTTCAAAATTAATATTATAGTTTTTTTGATACTTTGTTAAACAAATTTCAATATTTCGACTAGTTTCCATCAAAAATTGCAAATATTACAAAATTTGACTTTTGACCTTTAAAGTTTATGGGTTAATGGCGTACAAATTGCATGAAACTCTTGATTTTTATTTAGAAATATGTGGACTAATAAATTTACAAAAGGTTCCATTTAAAATACACGACAATATAATAAAAAGGCTAATTTTGCAAAATATTACATAAAAATGGCTTTTTCTCGAAATCCGCTGAATTCAAATTGCAGGTACAGGCAAACTATAAGAGATATTGACTCAATTTTTTTACTGTTTTATTCCTTAATCTGTTGTCCATAAATCCCTATGAGTTCTCCCAAAAATATTGAAATTTGTTTAACAAAGTATCAAAAAAACTAAAATTTGAATTTTGAAACGACCGTTAAAAATATCAAAATTTTTCGACTATAGTTGAGAACAGGTTTACGTTATTCTATAAGGACAAAAACTCATATTCAAGTAACTACAGTTGTATTTTAAGTAATACAATTGTTTTATTAGAATATTTTCAAAAATATGTTTATTTTTTTATCAATTTTCGAATTCAAGTGCTCTGAGACACGATAATGGCCTGGGGAATTCTTAATAACTTTTACATTTTTCAACCAATTTTTGTGTTTTTTATCTTTTTGTAACGCTAATTCTGTGTACATTAAGATTCTTTGACAATAAAATACAAAACAAATTATTTAATGACAAAACTTTTGTGAAAACTGAAAAAATTGCATATTTTCCCCTTGTAAATGCATCTTCAAACTTCAAAGCCGTTGCGGCACCAGTTAACGTAATCCTATTGACCTCATTTTTTTGCTTGACTTATTTTTATAACCCATAGAACAATTCTAGGGGGGGGGGGGGACGGCCTGTAGGATAAATTTTTTTCCTTTATACAAGCTTGGAGCACTCTAATGTATATACTTGTTAAAAATGTATTTATTTGAAACCCTATTTTCTATTCCCTTTACACTACGTTAGGATTTATCTGACTACTTCTTTTTTCATACTTGAAAAAGTGTAGAGATAAATTGTAACTAGTAAAACCGTTAACCGTATAAGTAAAGTCGCAACTAGTCGCATAATTTGTTAAGTGCACAACTCCTATTAAGAATCTTTAATAAAAATTTAATAAATAAACTTTTTATTGAAAAACAACTTAACTCTTTCTTGCCCTTTATTTCTTTTTTTGCACACACACAAACTTTTGTTTCTTCGAACCGAATTTTTGAAGGAGTTGAAGCACTCAAATTAATTCATTGTATATTTTTTTCTTAAGATCGCCGAAATGTTATAAATATCACGCATTACCCAGGAAAAATTTTAGAATTTGTTCCAAAAACTACTAGTTTATTGAAACTAGTTATACATTGCTACTGCACTAGTTCAATGAAAGGTATACTAGTCTATCGAAATAGAAAACGCGTTCAAATGTATATTTTTGCATTTCACTGAACTACAATATATTAAAGAATGGTACCGAGAGAAGGGAAAGTTTGCTGTTTGTAACGTATATCCCTACAAAAAATATTTTAAAAGATTAGAGGTGCGTAAAATATGTATATGTATTAGGGTTGTCAATTATTCGTGATTAAAATTATTCGAATAAAAACTTACAATGTTTTTTTTTTTTTTACTCGAGTAGGCGACTAAATTTTAAAAATTATTCGATAAATAATTAAAACACCACCCAGCTTAAATAAAACGAAGTACTTCCAAATAAATAACATTTATCACCACTTCAAAAGCAGCTCTAAGTGAATTTGTTTACTTTCTGTGGAAATTATGTTTATTGACTTCCAAAGAAGCGAAAATAATGCAATTTTGTTTAAAATTTCATTTTATTTTCGAGTTAGTTAATAAATGCGTGTAATTTATTTATGTACAGTGGGTGGTGAAATATTTTAACTTTCGGTCTAATTTTTATACCCTCCACCACCATCAATGGTGATAGAGGGTATATTTAACATTGTCATTACGTGTGTAACACCAAGAAATATTAATCTGAGACCCAATAAAGTATATATGTATATTTTAGGTCCTTATCAAATTCATAGTCAATTTAGCTATGTCCGTCTGTCTATGTAAAACACGCTCATTACAAAACGAAGCAATAGAATTTATCAAAATTCATCCAAAATGTTCTTCATTTTCCTAAGATGTTTTCGTAATGCTAGATTATCCATATTACTGAGTTTTTGTAAAATTTTGTAAGTTTTGTAAAAAGTAAATGTACCGAATTATAAAATCATAAAAACATAACGGTAAATTTTAAATAATTTTTTTTGTCAACATATTTTTTTAATTTTTCGATTTTTTGCACATTTCATTGCAATTTTATGTCAAACTCATTTTTAGTTGAATGAATTAAAAATTTACTGAAAAATAAAGTAAACAGATCAGCCCATTAGGATTTTGTTAAAAAATAATTAAAAATTAGTTTTTAAGATTATTTTTATAAACTTAAACATTGGTGTACTCGCTTGAGTACAATGGGACTATCCATGCCTATTTTTTCATATATCTTTATTATGTTATAAGGATGTTTATGTACTTTTTGGTAAAAATTTTAGAAGGCTTGTAGGTGCTACTTATTATATTTATAATATAATCAGTTCACATTTAGGTTTTTTCATTATTTTTTTCAAATATTGCCAAGAAATAGACAAAAAGGATTTGCTAAATACAGTTAATTACTGGAGAATCTAGCAGACAACGTTTTCGGTGAATGGGAATTGTAAAACAGTAGTGCCTGTGAGGAATACATCCCATTTGATGAATTTTAATTATTTTAGCACAAATATCAATAAGGTGTCGAAAAAGTGCAATGAATACGGTAATTTACTGAGAATTTATATATATTTCATAGTAAATCTAATAGAGCAATTCTTAATACTAATTGATTGAAATTTTTATGTAGGAAAGTACCAAAATATTAAAAAATAGCTTTTAAAATGTTTTTATTTATTATATTGTTCCGTTGTATCCATCCGAGTACAGTCCAAAAATCACATTTCCAAAATTTAAAATTTTTTAGTTCTTTAATTATACCCTTTACCTTCCTCTATGAAGAACTCAGGTAGCAATGTTTGTAAATGGATGTCCGGTCCATGTACAAGCACTTTGTTGAAGTACTCGAGTTATCTAATCTCTTGCCATAGCAGCCCCGTTGCGGAATGGCAGGCCGCATAGGATTAAATCCCCAATGCGTACCCCGACAAGGAAAAAGCAATGCGGAAGTGACCACTCTTATGATGTCATGAAAGAATTGCGTTATTCAAAATGCAATCTCCATCATCTAATGACCCATTCCAGTGCATTCCTTATCCTCTAAAAGCCCGCGCAACCACACTACTGAGATGGCTCTGTTGTTTTGGCAACAGCACCTGGAGACATATTTGGTAGTCCGAAATACCCAATAAAATGGATATGGATTCCTCTTTTATGAACCGATCAATGTAACAAAGGAAATAGGAATTTCCAAAGTCAATTAATTCCAATAATTGCCCGACAAATAGCCGCGCAGCATGTATCAATATATCCTGTTGAGATGGCAACAGCACCAAAGAACTTCCCCAAAGCGAAAAAGGCATACTAAATCAGTACTAATCTTCAATATATGGAGACGTCCCCGATTTTTCACCAATTTTAGCATCAGTTCCATTCCCATGATCATAAAGACAGGCAACCATTGAATACTGACCTGACAATTCCCCAGCATATACTGGTCCCACTACACGAACGGTAAGAGATACCGACCGGGTTTAGGAATCCAGCATATGCTGCTTTATTTACAGAGCTGTTCGAAGGGAGATTTATCCAACACAATACCCATTGGGTATTAAACCACAGCCGTGGACCCCAAGGAACCAGGAAATAGTCCTGCGGGCAACTGGCCACCCGAAGTGCCAGATTATATGGTTTTCTGGTTAGACCTTATGCCAAATCATTCCGAGGCGAAGCCATGGATACATTTGATATCATCAGTTTATAGTACCGGCAGACAATAGGTATTGGTAGCACCTCTTTACCCCGGGATTGTAATACACCATGATGGAGATTTCATCATGCAAACATGCCTCCGGCGGATGTCTGTCTGTTGAAATCAGTTTTTAGAGGAACCCAGATATAGACGAGATCCGAAACTTTAACTATTTAAAATCAGCAAAATCGGTCTATAAATAACGGAGATATGAGCAAAAATCCGAGACAACAAAAAAGACATATTTTTTTCATGCTTTGGTAAAGAAGCAACAACACTGTGAATTGGAAAAATATGTACATCTGTGTAGATGTATTTGGTTTTATTTAGCTGATTATTTTGTTTTGCATGTTTGGATGCTGTTGGCTTCATTGAGTTAAGGCTCAGTTAGTTTGAAAGTTCTGTAACGTTTCCGTTCTGTGACGTTCCGTTGACTGTTTATGTGTAGTTAGTTTATTCGTAAGAACGTAGCAGCTGTTTTTAAGAATAAGCAAACAAAGCAAATCTGATTTGTTGTGTCAAAAACCAGAGTTGATTTTCTTTCGTCCATTCTGAAAAAAACTATATACAGAGTTCTTGGCCAATGATTATCAGTGGACACATTTATAACGAATTTTAATAATTAAATTAATATAATTATGAAAAGTAAAAACACGAAACACGATTTTTTTATAACGAATTTTAATAATTAAATTAATATAATTATAAAAAGTAAAAACACGAAACACGATTTTTTTTAATTTCTTTCTTGGTCTTTTCTTTTTTTCTATAGCATTTATGTTGAAAGTAATGTCAACTTTGACATTTTCTTTGACATATTTCAGAGTTTTATCTCTCTTACTTTATAGTTTTCGCGTTTTTTTAATTTTAAACTTCATAGTTTTTTCTTGTTTACATCTTTTTGGTATTTTATGTCAGCTGTTTATAGCTGTCACTTAACGTTGCGGAATGAATTCTATTTTCTACAGGTTCATCCGCAACGCAACTTCAACGTTACGGCCAAACTAACGACTTACCCAGGTTTTCGTAAGCCAAATACGAATCAGCTGATTCATCACGGAACGGAACGTAGGGACTAACTGAGCCTTTATGTATTTTGTTTTCTTTTTGTGAATTCTGTTTGTATATTTGGATGTAGGTTGGTTTTATTGCGTTATTTTGTTTTTGTTTTTCTGTGTTTTTCGTTATGTATGTTTACATGTCTGTTGGTTAAATTGCCTTGTGTATTTTGTTTTTTATTTCATTTTCTTTGTTCATTTGCTGTTGGTGTAATAATAATGTAATCAGGAAAAAAATTTAGAAAACTAATATGTTTAAAATACACTATGGTGAAGGGTATATAAGATTCGGCACAGCCAAATATAGAACTCTTACTTGTTTTACTTTAAATTAACCCATAATAAGGTTCGTTTTGCAACAAATAATTTAAATTCATTGATTTTAGATGTTTGGGATTTCGATATCGATTTGGGAATTTTTGGCCTTAAGTATACAAAATTTTGATTTTTTTTAATATTTCATGTAAAGTTAATTTTTCAAAATGTATAAATTCTTTATATGTCTTCTTAGAAAAATTGACATTTTAAAGTTTTTTTTTTTTTAAATTTAAATGTATATAACTTCCGACTCAGTCCCGATTTCTATATATTTTTTTATTTAATAAACATATGGGGAATTTCGTGAGTGACCCAACTTTAAAAATCGATGTCTTCCAAATTGGATAAAATTATCAGCAACTAATACCAAACACAAACTTTCACCTCTTTGGGTCAAGAACTGTCGTAGTCAGAAGAGGTCAAAGTTGGACATTCATAAAGCTCATAAAGGCAATGGTCTAAGCTTTCTTTTGAGCAAAAAATACAACAAAAACGTCAATTTTGTAAAATTGGGGAAAATTTAGTGGCAAATATTAAAAAAATATATTTTTTAATTAAAATTGTTTTTCGTAAATATCCCACTTGCTTTCCATTATGGGACTATAAAGACGCTCAAGGAAATTGTTTATAATCTTTCCCTTAAGCCTAAAAATGGTCCATTATAAAAAAAATTTTTGAATTTATTAAATATTTTTTAATACAACATTTCGGTAACATTTCTGTATACAAAAGTAATACAATGTATTGTATGGGAGCTATGATGATTACGGTAACATTTCTGTATACAAAAGTAATATCTGTGCCAAAATTTGTATAAATATCTTAATTAAGTAATGAGTTATGTGCGTTTAACCGTCTTGTCTATACCCGAGCAAAATTACAACATACCCGGGTATGTCATATAATTTATATGGCTATTTTATCGTTTTATACATTTCTAGTGTATAATTCAGATAATTATAAAAACTAATAAAAAAAAACAAAATATTTTAGCATTTTTTTAAGTTTTTCTCATTGTTTTCCTATTATCAAAAATTTCATGTGCAAAAAAACCTAAAGAAAAACCATAACGTATACTGTACGTTATGCAGAATTTGACTTTGTAAAATTTTGACTTTAAGAAGTTGTTACTCAGTGACCGGGAAAGATGATTAAAGAAATTGTTTTTGCTTTCGCAAGTAATGAACTGTTTGTATGAGAATAAAATTAATATAATCAGCATAATTTTACTTTACTAAGTCATATACAATAAAAAAATTATTTCTTCAAAATCGGCTCATATTTGTTAATTTTACAGGGTCAACAAATATTTCACATTTAAATTTATAAATAAAAACAAATTACTCTGTATTTGAAATTTGTCGTTAAGTTCAGTTTTTGTTCATAAGCTAAAAGAATATACATATATAATTCTAATAATAAAACAAAAAATTTATAATGAAATTTAATTTTTGTCCATTAACTGACATTTAATTTGATACATACCGGAGTATGTTGGGTATTGATACCCGAGGTAAAAATAGAAAATCGGTCATAAATCAGTTTAAAATGTATATATCTAACTAATTTATGGAAAATGCATAGAAAACATTACTCTGAAAGCATAGTCCAAGTTTCAAGCATTTCTGTGTACAAAATCAATACATGTGCAAATTTTGTATCGATATCTTGATGTTTTCGTGAGTTATGAGTGTTTAGTCGGGTGTTTATTCCTGCTTAAAATTTTTGATAAAAACTTACAATATTTTTTTATTCGAGTAGTCGACTAAATTTTCAAAATTATTTGATTTTAAAATTATTACTGTGAAATTTGTTTCCTATCAGTGCGTAATTGATCATAGCTCCCATACCAGTCCCTTTCAGAAAAACTTTTAAAGGCACATACCTCATTACCAAATAGTGATGCCCATAAAATATTTGGCATAATGCTATTTTTGTACACATAAATGTTATTTAAAATTTTTTTCACTATCGGTCCATCCTTGGACATAGCTACCGAAAATCATTTAAACGCACATAACTCATTACCAAATATTGATTATTAGCAAAAATATTGATCTTATATTCATACATAAATTTCACTATAAAATTGTTTTACGATCATTCCATATTTGTCATAGCACCCATACCCAACCTCCAAAAAATCACTTAAGTTCACAATATTCATTACCAAATAATGAAATAGATACAGAATTTCGAAATTTTATCTTTATATACATAATTGGACATAGCTCCCATACAAAATCCTTTTATGAAAATCTGTTAAAAACAAATTACTCATTATCAAATTAAGCTATTGATACAAAATTTGGCACAAATATTAGTTTTGTATACAAAAATCTTATTTCAAGATTTTTTTCACGATCGGTTCATAACATGGGCGCGGTCGGTCCCATACAAGGCCCCTTCAGAAAATCACTTAAACACAGATTACTTATTACAAAAATTATTATATAAATGTAAAATTTGACTGAAATATAGCTATTTAGTACAGAAATTTATGTTAGAGAATTTTTTACTATCGGTCTATAATTGGTCATATATCCCATACTAGGTCCAGCCCCTAAAAACGCTTTAAACGATTTTAACTAGTTACATTATCAAATGGCGTTTGTAATGTTCAATAAATCTTGGAATTGTAATAGTTTTAAATCTTAGACATGAAAAAACTTATTTTTTCAAATATTTCATCAATTAAGAAGTATTAATATCAAAGTAGCTGGTGGAGTGTATTTAAGATTTGGCTCAGCCGAATATAGGACTCTAACTTGTTTAAACTTAAAACGATATTTAAAAAAGTTTTATGTTATTTAGATCTACATTTGTTGAAGATATTTTTAAACTAAAATAAATAAAAAATTACTTAATTATACTCAAAAAATAAATAAAAATTAAATTTAAGAGAAAATTTTTATTATAAATAATTTCTAGTGCAAAAGTTTTAGCTTTTTGTATCTTCTCTTTGGATCAACCATAGTTTAAACTCTGAAATGCTTAATATCGATTAGTTTGTCACATTCTTCTTGTGTTATGAACGTCTATATTTCAGGCCGCTCTGTCAGAGCGGTCATATGGACAGATGAGCCAAAAATTAATCTTTTTGGACTTGATCATTCGGCTTGACCAAAGCCGAATGCACCAATAAAAGACCGCGAAAAATGCCCGTTATGAAATTTAAAGATGGAAATTTTTTATTTTAGGGATATTTCTTATCAGAAGGCGCACGAAAAATGTATTATATTTAATTAAAAATTAAAGTTGAAACTATCGTTGACCTAAAGAGAAGAACAAAATTTGGAATTGTTGATGACTGGAAAGGGATTATATGGTCCGATGAAACGAAGACTAATCGCTTTCAGTCTGATGGCGAGGAATATTGCTTTCATCGCCCTTATGAAAGCTTGAAAAACCAAGTAAAAGAAAGTGTGAATCCAACCTTTAATTTTTAATAATCCATATAAAAAATTATTAAATATAGTTTCCTATAAACAGGATTTTAAGGTCATTGTTCAGATTAACAGATTATTTATCTCATATTTAATCCGACGTTTCGTTGGTATTTTTATACCCACCATCAAAAAAGATGGGGTGTATATTGATTTTGTCATTCCGTGCGTAACACATCAAAATATTGCTCTAAGACGACCCCATAAAGAATATATATTGGGACCTCGTAAGATTCTAAGACGATCTTGCCATGTCCGTCCGTCTCTCCGTCTGTCTGTTGTTGGCACGATAGCATCCATTAAATAAAAGATATTGAGATGAAATTTTCTCAAAATATATTATATTGATCAGAAATGTTAATTGGTATTGAAAATGGGCAAAATCGGACAACGATTTCACATAGCCCCCATATAAATGTACCCCCGGAATATTGTATAAAGCGCTTCAAATATTCACAACTTCGTTGTATATGAAGCAAATACCACAAAATTTCGCATAGGTAAGTTTTTTGAAATTCGACACACATAGTTAAACAAACGAATATAGCAATGAAATTTGATATAAGTAAGTGTCTTACTAGCCAAAAAATCTTTATGAAATTTTATGTGGATGGGTCCATAATTAACCCTACCCCTCATATAAGGTCCCCTCCATAAAATTTCTTTAAAGCTCTTTACTAGCATAAAAATACGACTATAGCAATGACATTTAACAGAAGTAAGTTTTATACTAGCCAAAACCTCTCTACTAAATTTTATTTGGATCGGCCCATAATTGACCCTACCCCAATATAAAGTCCCCTTCAGAAAATGACTTTAACGCTCATTACTGCATTAAACAAACGAGTATAGCGATGAAATTTGACATAAGGAAGTGTCTTACTAGCCAAAAACTCTTTATGAAATTTTATGTGGATCGGTCTATAATTGACTCTCCCCCTCATATAAGGTCCCCTTTATAAATTTACTTTAACGCTGATTACTGGTTTCCAAATACGAGTATAGCGATGAAATTTGACATAAGGAAGTGTCTTACTAGCCAAAAACTCTTTATGAAATTTTATGTGGATCGGTCTATAATTGACTCTCCCCCTCATATAAGGTCCCCTTTATAAATTTACTTTAACGCTGATTACTGGTTTCCAAATACGAGTATAGCGATGAAATTTGACATAAGGAAGTATCTTACTAGCCAAAAACTCTTTATGAAATTTTATGTGGATCGGTCTATAATTGACTCTCCCCCTCATATAAGGTCCCCTTTATAAATTTACTTTAACGCTGATTACTGGTTTCCAAATACGAGTATAGCGATGAAATTTGACATAAGGAAGTGTCTTACTAGCCAAAAACTCTTTATGAAATTTTATGTGGATCGGTCTATAATTGACTCTCCCCCTCATATAAGGTCCCCTTTATAAATTTACTTTAACGCTGATACTGGTTTCCAACGAGTACAGCGATAAAATTTCCCAGAAATAAGTTTTATGCGAGGCAATATCTCTCTACCAAATTTTATGTGTATCGGTCCATAGTTGACCCTACCCCCCATAAAAAGTCACCCATAAAATTTCTTTAATGCTCATTACTGGCTTAATAATAGGATTATAGCAATTAAATTACACAGAAGTAGATTTATACAAGTCAAAATTTACCAAATTTTACGACTTTAACGTTAATTATGGGCGTAAAAATACGAATATAACGAAGAAATTTGATATGAGTAAGTATCTTAGGAACCATTCCATTAAATTTTATGTGGGTCGGTCTATAATTGACCCTACCCCCATATAAGGTCCCCTCCATTAAAATACTTTAACGCTTATTACTGCTTTAAAAATATGAGTATAGCGATGAAATTTCACAGAAGTAAGTTTTTCACAAGTCAAAATCTCTTTACCAAATTTTATGTGGAACAGGCCTTAATTGACCCTACCCCCAACATACGGTCCCCATCAGAAAAATACTTTAAGGCCCATTACTGGCTTAAAAATACGAGTATAGTAATGAAATTCGACTCAATTAAGTTCCTTTCTAGCCAAAATCTCTTAACCAAATTTTATGTGGATCGGGCCTTAATTGACCCTACCCCAGATAATGTCCCCATCAAAAAATTAATTACTGGAACCAAAATCGTTCTACAGACTTTTATGAGAATTGGTCCATATATGTATGTATAAATAACCCTACTCCCTATATAAATTAGCACTGTCAACAGTAAAACCCCCATTAATGGACCTCTTTCAAATGTTACCCTGATGTTCTTATTAATATCGATACATAATAATAAAATATTCAAAATATCTTTGATTTCATTTGATTCATTTATATGACACTGATTTGATGGTGGGTATAAAAGATTCGGCATAGCCGAATATAACACTCTTACTTGTTCAACTTCTTCAGGGATTTTTGAATTTATTTCTGATCTGACAACATTATAATTAAACAAAAGAAAAATAAATTTTTTTCAATACAATTTTGACTTACATATAATCATTTTTTCAAAAAATCATTAAAAATATCACAGTTTTATGTTAAGTTTGATAATACCAATAATGTAAATATATTATAATTAAATATAGCTTTCCCGACATATAAAATTTTTATTAAAAAATAATTTCTAAATAGTTACTTTATGCCAAATTTTCTTAAAGGAAACCACAATGTGCAATGTGTTTCATTGTTTTTAACATTTCGATACTATTCTTCATGAAATAATAATTTTTAATTCCCCAGGAACAATTTTAGAACTTATTCTAAAAACTACTAGTTTAGAACTAGTGAAAACAGAACTACTTCGAATTCTAAAGCAACAGCCTTGGAACTAGTAGTGCGCCATTACTTCTGGAACCCGTTTCTTAGAATATTGTTGTGGTTCTTAAATACTTCTAAGCAGTTTTCAAGGAACTAATTCTTTGAAACTAGTTATACATTGCTACTACACTCAATGGAACGCAATTGAAAAAATTTTAAAAATTCAAATTTTGTAATCTTATTTTTATCGAAATAGAAAACGCGTTCAAATGTATATTTTTGCATTCAACTGACCTACAAGGTATTTAAGAGATCCCTAATTGAATGGTACCGATAGAAGGGAAAGTTAGTTGCTTGTAACGTATATCCTTACAAAAAATATTTTTAAAGATTTGAGGTATACTAGTAAAAATTCCTCAATATTGCTCCTAATCTTATTAATTTCAAACAAAAACGCTAAAAAGGAAATATTTATTTATATGTTCTCTAAAGTATTTCAATTTTGAAAGTAAAACATTAATATGTGCTAGAACTAAATAATAAAATTTAATTATACTAAATGTTTATATTTTTAGATTTATACAATTGCGTAGAAGTTCATTTCGAATCAGCTGATAGTGGATTTTTTCTGAAACACTCGCGGCAGGCTCCACTAACGCCTGATATATCAACAACACATTCTTCGCTTCTACCACCACTGAAATCACGAACAGCTTATGATTCAGTGTTGTCTGTGGATCGTTTTACCGTCGTTCAAACAACACAAGCTGTGTCTATAAGAGCAAGTTATGGCCCCTTTTCTACAAAACAAACTGTACCAGCTCGATATATTGTCCCAGATATTATTGAAAATCAACCCGATTACTTAAATGTAAGTAAACAAGTATTGTTTATTAAATTGCTCATAATTTAATATTATAAATATTATACATATAATTTTTATTGGGCTGAAATTCTCAAGCTTATAAATTTTGAATAAATATTTTTTTATTTATATATTATATTTTAATTATATACGGATAATCATCCTAGTTATTAGGGTCTTTTTTAGTAATTCTATTGAGAATTACATAATAAACTTAAACATTTCAATACTTAGCAAATTGTAACACTTAGCACATGAGAAATTGATTATGGGAACTGCAAGTTCAGATTAAATAGTATATTTCTAGTAATAAATAAATAGATATTTTAAGATTCAATGAAAATAACTCCCAAAGATATAACAAACATTAAGTAACTCTCCGATTTTACGGACTTATTTTAATATAAAATATCTTTCCAATTTTAAAATAAAAAACCCTAATGCAAAGTGGGAGAAACCCACACTACTATAAATTTATATATCAAATTCCAAAGTTATATGAATTTCAATTTAAAAACTCAAAAAAATTTAAGTACTTTTTTCCTTTTTAAGTTTTTTTTAAACAATTTTAAAGAATTATTAAGCTTTTTAAAATCTAACTTTTAATGATATATTTTAAATAAAAAACTTTTAATACCGAAAGGTTGAGGTGCATGACAAAACCACCTATTTTTGAGTTAAAATTCACCTTTAGGGCTAAAATTGTCAAATCGAATAGCCGGCGTCCAATAATATGTTCTTAATATTCTGTAAGGGATATCGATAACCCCATACATCAACATAGGAATAGAAATACTACATTTATAGCCGCAAACTTTTGGTACTGCAGTGTTTTATATATACTGTGACAAAATAAAATTTACACCAATTCCAGTTATACAAAAGTCTTTGTTAGAGTACACTTATTTATAAAAACTAAAAGATTTTCTTGTAGTTTTTAAGGCTTATATAATACGAATATAACTGTGAATAAACAGCCACCAAAGTGAAACATTGGCTTAGATTATAAATGTTTTCCAAAAAATAATGCTGTTTTTACGCGTCATAAAAAAGTGCTGAATAGAAACATTCTTTGAATGTATCGGGAAAAAAATTATATGATAAATTTCTTCGAAAGACGGTACTTAGGCAAGCAACCGAATGGAGTTATTTTGCAGCTTTATTCGGATTTTGTTAAAAAAATTTTCATATAAAAAAATTTAAATAAGGAGTGAGATCGAAAAATTCTTAACACACGTTTTTCATTACATTTTTCAACCAAAGTATTATTTGATTTTTTTTTTGATCAAGTTACCTTTGGAAAACATGTCAGTTATTATGTGTAATGTCAATTATATTAATTTTTTTGTTAATCTGATTAAAATGAGTGACCAGAAAAAAGTGCGTACTGAAATTATTAAATATTTTCAACTAAACCCAACTTGGTCTTACAAAAAGTTGGCCAAGCATACAAAGGTCTGCCGTCAAACTGTTTCCAATGTTATTAAACAGTACCGGGAGAACTTGTCAGTTGATAGAAAACCTGGTTCAGATAGAAGGAATGGTCCACATGATGTTTCTAAAGCCAAAAAAATAGAACGCATTTTCAAAAGAGCTCCCAACACATCCGGTAGGAAAGCAGCTCGGTTAGCTCAGTGCTCGGACTATTTGGTACGAAAAGTTAAAGCTAATGCAGGTTTAAAAACATACAAGGCTCAAAAAGTTCCTGACAGGAACGCTGATAAAAATTTAGAGGCCAAAAACAGAGCACAGAAATTGAAGTCAAGTCTTATAAAAAAATATTCTTGCTGCATAATGGATAACGAAACGTATGTTCTGGCAGATTTTTCGCAACTTCCAGGTAAAAAGTTTTATGTTGCTGATGCTCGAGGGAATGTTGAAGAAAAGTTTAGGACCCAAAAGCAGACAAAATTTCCCAGAAAGTTCTTGGTATGGCAAGCAATATGCAGTTGCGGCAAAAGAAGCCAATCATTTGTTACAACGGCCTCTATAAATACCGAAATTTACATCAAGGAATGTTTACAAAAAAGGCTGCTTCCATTCATAAGACTTCATAATGTGTCCACTTATTTTTGGCCTGACTTGGCATCCTGTCACTATGGTAAACAAGCCCTTGAGTGGTACAAGAACAATAATGTGGTATTTGTACCAAGAGAGGCAAATCCTCCAAACTGCCCGGAGCTAAGGCCAGTGGAGAATTGGGCTCTTGTTAAAAGAGAATTGAAGAGTACAAAAAAGGTGTCCAAAAGTGTGGTAGATTTTAAACGGAGATGGACTACATGTTCGAGCAAAGTGACAGAAAGCACTATAAAAACGTTAATGGAAGGGTTTCCGAAAAGGGTTCAAAATTTCATCACTAGTGATTAAAACTATAAAAATATTTTTTTTTTGTAAATTGTAATAATAATTTGAATCAAATAAAAAAAAAATAAAGCTGTAAGTTTAGTGGTTTCTTTTTTATAAACATATATGTATGTTAAGAATTTTTCGATCTCACTCCTTAATGTATAAATAGACTCCCCCTACCGTGAAATATCGTTTCCAATTTTAATAAAAAAATCAAAATCAAAATATGGTATGTCCAACACCGGCTTCGCAATGTGACAAATTGTCACAATGCGAAACCGGTGTTGGACATACCATAAAGGAGAAAATCTTTGCGCCCGGCCGTAGTCCTGCTATTCAGAAAATCTTCATTAAGAGAAGCCAGTGTTGGACGTACCATAGAGGAGAACAAACTATTCTGCCGGCCGTAGGCCGTCTATTTAGGAAATTTTTATAAAGAGAAGCTGGTGTTGGATATACCATAGAGGGGAAAATCCTTGAGACCGGCCCTAGGCCGGCTTTTCGGGATATATTTATTAAGCGAAAACGGTGCTGGATATACCATAAAGGAAGAAGTCTTGATTTATACATTAAACAGTTTTCTATATATAGTAAAAAATGTATTAAACTTTGGAGCGCCGCCCACTCGAAGGTAGGCGTGGCCGACAAAAATCTCTCAAAACACTCTATAATGCAGTAAAAGCGATTTGTTCCAAAGTTTTTATCCAAATCAAATAACTGTAAACTTTCTTATGTAAATGAAATAAAAGTAAACTTTCTTTTTTTTACGCTAGCTGTATATGCATATATACAGTGGCAAGTGAAACTGGATACATTTCAGTAATGTTTATGCAAAAAAAAGTATAAGAAAATAAAACAATGGAAAATTAGAGAGCATCAAAACAAACAGTTACCATTTTTGAGTTTTATTTGTAATTTTTGCAAATATTTTAATTTTCTAGTTTTAATAAAAAAATATCAAGTTCATTGGAAAACCAAATGGTCGAAGTGACAAAAAGTAATTACTGTGCTCGTCAAAGTGCCAAGATGTTAGGAATTTGCCATCGAAGAGAGCTACAAGTGCGAAAAGGAAAAATATAATCACACCAGAAGTTAAGAAAGGTCGATTGTGCTTGCTTTCGAGAGAGAGATGCCAGAACTATGGAGCGTTTATTGACATCCAAACAGGTAAAAACACCAAAAACAGGCTCCTGTCGCATTAAATAAGCCCTTATGTGAATGGGAAGCCCGGAGAGCTCTTCGTAGAATTGGCCTTATATCAAGAGTAAAGCAGATAACGTTATCAGAAAAAACTTGAAGGATCGTCTTAAATTTTGCAAGAAGCACAAAAATTGGAGTGTTGATGACTGAAAAGGGTTATATCGTCCAATGAAATGAAGACTAATCGTTTTCAGTCTGATAGCAAGGAATATTTCTGGCACCGCCCTTATGAAACCTTAAAAAACACCAAGTGAAAGAAACGGTGAAACATGGGGGTGGTATAGGGTTGCCAGATTCCGATTTGCAAAAAGCTGGACATTGGGCTTTAAAAAGCTGGACAAAACAAAAAAGCTGGACATAAAAAATACTGAGAAAATGCTAATTTTGGTTTTGTGTAAATAGTTTCACAGTGATACACCAAAAAATGCAGGGGTTCTCATATACCAATTCCGTTTTGCTATAGTCCACAGAGTATGAATATATTTTTAGTTTTCCCCGATCACTTCGTTAACTTACTTTTTAGAGCAAAAGATGTGAAAAAGCTCCATTTAAATTTAAAAAATCATAAGTACGTAAGCTGTATGTAAAGAAATTTACTATCGATCGCAATAATAGGTCTTTTCGCGTACTTTCCTGTACTTTCCTGTATATACAGTAACTTTATGATATAGAGTAATTTTTAATTTACTCTCAATCAAAAATATATCCAAAAAAATACGCGAAATCCAATTTTTTTTATAAACAATTATTGGTAATGCCCTTTTGCTGAAATCTAATCGCTAACAAAACACTAAAAAACAAATAAAAATTCTATCAACGAATTGTAATTTTTACCGCTCTCTTACTCTCTCGTTGCAAGTTTTCGAAAGTACGCGAACGGAATCCAATAACAATTGTTGCAAATTGTTACAAATTATCGAGTATGCGAACAGACCTAATATTTATTACGACATTCAGCTTTTCAAGTGTTGAGACATGATGATAGAAGAGGGAAATCATAACATAGTTGTATAACAAATGTACAATCAGAGTTGGCTAACATGATTTGTCAAAGATAACATAAAAACAAGTAATAAAGTATAGTCGGGCGTGGTCGACCATATGATACCCTACACCAGTTATGAATATTAAATGTGATTTATTTTGCATAAAGCATTTATCTTCAATATTCCCTTGTTCCGATACATTTAAGCAATTTATGGATGAAAAACTAATTTTCTGAAAGAGGCTTTATATGGCGGCTAGGGGCAAATATGGACCAAGCCCGATAAAATTTTGTGAATATTTTTATATATACATAATATTTTATTGTGCTGAATTTCATCGCGATATTTGTGTTTATAAGTTAATTTGGGACATTCAAGTAATTTTCTGAGGGGACTTTGTATGGGAGCTAGGGTCAAATGGGGCCCGATCTTTATGAAATTTAACAGGGTCATCAAAACTTCTATAAAACTTAGGTGTGCCGTATTTTATCGATATATCTATATATTTAACATAATTATGAGCTCAGAAGCCCTTTTCGGGGGGTTCTGTTCTATGGGGGCTAGGTGAAATAATCCAATTTTCAATAGGCTTCGTCCTTGGGTCAAATAAAACGTGCGTGCCAAATTTCTCCAATTATCTAAAATTGCGACCTGTACCTTGCGCACAAGGTTTACATAGACAGCCAGACGGACGGACATAGCTTAATCGACTCAGAAAACGATTCTAAGCCGATTGGTATACTTTAAGGTAAATGTAGGATGAATATTTTTGTATGTTACAAACATCAGTACAAATCCAATATACAATTATTTCAGTGTACTAAAAATATTTTATTTAGCTGCACAAATTAAATTTTAGCTTGAAAGTGGACAAGCATCAAAAAAGCTGGACAATCCAGCCAAGTCCAGCCAGGCTGGCAACCCTAGGGTGGTAGTATGATGGTGTGGGTTTGTTTGACTTGGTAGAATCTCGGTTCTTTATTAAAATTAGATTCTATAACGGAAAAGTAGGATTATTTGAGCATTTTTAATCTAATATTACTGTTTTTGTGGAAGAATGTGCATATCAAGAGTCAGAGGATATACTCCAACAGGATGATGATCTGAAACATACGACAAAAATCGTAAAAAATAGGTTTTCAGCGCAGAATTTTCAAATGATGCAATGGCCAACTCAATGCCCGGAAATCAATCCTTTTGAAAATTTATGGCCTTTGTTAAAAAAACGTCTTACGCAATTCGATAATGCACCAAGAAATCTTAAAGAACTTTGGTCGAGAGTACAAACAGAGTGGTTTTTAAGTATAATTGGCTAAACATACATATATGCAGTTTTGCTCGCCACTGTATATCCTCTCAAAACGCTGTATATGGCAATAAAAGAGACTTGTATATATATAATAACACATAACTTTGGTGATCTGAATATGCATAATTCAACACAAGCTAAGCGTCACATTTAATTAAAAAAAAATTTAGTAGGAATCCGTTAATAACTAACATCGTATTACATCAATTTGGTGATAAATTTGTATATTAATTAGGGTTTTCAAACGATTGATTGTTGAATGGTTAATAGATTAATTTTTAATCTCTCTAACAAATGATTGTCAAATTTAAAATAACGAATAAACCGAATAATTTCCATCAATTAAACGAACAAAAACTTACTGTTTAGCAATAAAATTAATGTATATTTTCAACAAAATTCAACATTTTTATAAAAAATAATCCTCTTTTATTAATTCTTTAATAATTTTCCTGTAATAAATAACATTTATTTGAAGATTTGTATAACAATGCTTCAGAAACATTTTAAAAATTTGTTCTGATCTACCCACTTCCAGAATGAGTTCATAAAGAAATATTTTATTTGTAATAACCAGTGTTTAAATAACTAGACTACAAGTAGCAGTAGTAACGAAAAAGAACAGCTTTTGAAGTTAAAAATGTTCAAAAACTAGCAGAAAATCATTTACTATTACTACTGCTACCTTCAGATTTTAGTAGCAATAGTTATAGATGAAGCAAACAAATAAAAATTTTAATAGAAGAAGTAGAGTCATTGGTATTTAAATATTTTAATGTAGCAGTTGAATACTAAATATTTTCTTCAAGTAGCAATAAATGTTATTATATGTTTCAACAATCAGAAATTTGGTAGCATTGCTACTTTATTTAGGTAGCAGTTCTAGGTAGCAATGCTACTTAAATTTTGGTAGCATAAAAATAAATTTTTCATTAAAATACAAAAAAAAAAAAAATACGTCATTCAGAAAAAAAGGCACAAGCTGCGGGATAAAATGATAGGACTTCGATTTGTGGTCCTTCTAAAGACATATATACATATTATAAAGATGCGATATTAATTTCTCATTGCCTTTTCGCAAGAGATATTCTAGGAGGACTCTATTTCCACAACTAAAAGGATTCATGTAGGTACATTTATTAAAGGATTATGTATCAAATTTTGTATGCTTCATACAATTTTTATAAGTTCTAATGATTAAGTCAATATGATTATTAAAGTAATTTCTTATAAGGACATTTTACAAATCCTACGGCTGAAAATCTTATAAAAAGCCTTCGACGAAAGACCATCTACAGGCCTTTTTAAGAAAGCATGTAAAATTTAAACGAATTTTCAATGCGACTTGATGTGCATGTGTCTATAGAATAATGCCTTTAGTAAGGCCCATGTACTGAACATTTTTCCCGTTGGTATATGTGTATTTGTTAGTTTATTTTTTGTTTTCGAAGTTTTTTATTTTTTCTATTGCTACCTCAATTTTTATTCTATTGCTACCTCAATTATTTGGTAGCAATAGAATGATCAACTAGTAGCAAAGATTTCTATTGCTATTTTTCAAAAGTAGCAATAAAATTATTTATATTTTTAAGATACTACCCCAATTGTAGTTTATGTTTTATTTATAACCAGGGAAACCAAAATATGCATATGCATGTTTTTTGTGGTGCGTCGTATGGACTCATGGATAAGATATTTATACGTTTCAGACCAATTTAAGAATTTTGGCATCGATTTGTTAGAGCATATTTTTGCATATTTTACCCATAAGAGCATAATTTTGCATGATTTGACTTTTTTAGCATATTTAAGGCATATTTTCGAGTTTTTAGAGCATATTTTACTCTTTTAGTGCATATTTTGATGTTTTCGCTTTTTTTTCTTTTTGTACATTTTCAAAACTTTATTTAAAAAAAATAAAATTTAATTTTTTTATTTTTAATTTTTCAGCCTATTTTACAATTTTGAAAAAAATTCGTTTGTAGAACTTAAAAACTGCAAAAAATACATTACTCTCACGAAAACCAATGTTATAGTTTTTTGTTCAATAAAGCATTACATATTAAATCAGACATAAAACCTATTACTTTTGATTCCATGAGACCAATCCATTTTTATAGCTTAAAAAACTAATTATTGGAATTTATGACAACACCGATTAAAATGTCAGTTTAGAAGCTATGAATACAATTGGTAGAAATGTGTCAAACTTTGTCGTTTGAAATATTTTTTTGGGGTCCAAATGGTTTCATGTTATTTATTGGTTACCTGAACGTAAAACGGAATTCTATTAAACTAGTTCTTCAAACTATGAGATGAATCAATTATAAAAAATCTTGTAGGATGAAATATGACACTAAACATTTATTATTTCATTACAATTTCTGTCTTTTTGAGCTTTTCAATGTTAAAAAATAATGAAAAATTTTATTTTTAGAGCATATTTTTTTTAAATTTTAAGAGTATATTTTGAGTTTTTTACGGCATGTTTTCGGTTTCCCTGTGTGAGATTTAATTTTTTATAAGTAGGAATAGTTTTAAAAACGTATGATTATAAACCAAAACAAATGCTACTGCTACAACTTCAGACAATTGTTTGGAGCAGTAGTTAAAGCTATAATATAATTCTTGGCAGAAAAACGACGTGTTTTTCTAACACTGGTAATAACAAGAAAATTATTGTAAAAAAGCAATAAAAAACATAATGTGTCGTTTTTTATGATTATCCGAATAAATTTGAATTATCCGATTAATTAACGGTATTTATTAAACCTCAAATAATTATTTGTCGAATAAACCGAATATGATAAAAACCCGAATAATTGAATACCCTAATGTTAATTGTGTTAGTTCTACAACTAGATCTACAACGATCTACTTTTGACGTTGAGACCCAAAGATTTAGAGAACGTTTACGCTAAATTAGCAACAATTTAAAGTAACTGTTAAGGAATTATTAATGTTGAAGCAATGTTATTTAAAAACTTACTTAAATACCAATGTCATATTTTATTAAAATTCATGGTCATTCTGCCAAGTACATAAACTATTTTTTCTACAGGATATACAAAATTAGCATTTAGTTTTTATAATAAAGCATTTAAATTGAATTGTACCTTTCCTCATATAAACGTAAGCCATTTTTTGTTGAAAAAAATTGTGGACATTTGAGTCAAATTTTGAAGGGGGCTTTTTATAGGGGCTAGGGTCCTTTAATTATAAAGTTCATGAGGGTTATCAAAGCTAATATAGGACTTGGTTTTGTAGCTTTTTGTCGAGATACGAGAATATTAAACATAATTATGAACTTCAAAGCCCTATTCGGCGGGTTCAGTTGTATGGAGGCTAGGTGAAATAATAGACCGATCTTAACAATTTTCGATAGGCTTCGTCCCTGGGGCAATGGAAGATCATGTACCAAATTTCATTATTTATCTTCAAAATTGCATAATGAACCGATGTTAACCATTTTCAATAGACTTCGTCTACGGTACCATAAAATATCATGTGCCAAATTTCATTGAATTGTCTCCAAAATTGCGACCCGTAGTTTGATTACAAAGTTTACAATCCCTATTCGGGGGTACAGTTGTTAACCATTTTCAATACCCCACTAAAGTGGGGTAGGGTAAAATTATTAGAAACAGATATTTGTTCAATTCACAATCGACGTTGTAGCGTTGTATGTCAGCAGCTGCTACAAAAGTCATAACAATGTTGTGTATATTCTATGCAAAAGCTCTATACAACCCATATTTTAGTGTTGCCAATTGTATATTTCAACATATAAACAAAATATCAAACGATTTTAGCATAAAAAACGATAAAGTGGTAAAACTGAAATCAAAAACAAACAGCTGTTTACAAAAACAAAAAAACTAAAATTTTATTAAAAACTGTTTATTTATTAGTTTAAAATGTGGAATAAAGAAAATAAAGGAATTGAAAATTCAAAGAAATTAATTTGGTTTATTTCGCATGTTTAATTAATTTAATATTTTTTGATTTTTTTATCTTTTGACATTGTTATGTGTATTTGTTTTGATTGTTTTTTTTTCATTGAGAACATAAACTTATGACTTGCTGCAAAGATCTGTTCACAATCACTGTTACTACACTTTAGTAGGTACAATATACAACTTGATTGTGAATTGAACAATTGTATTTATACTATTTATACCATAAGTTCCCCTGTAGAAATTACTATAGAGCTAACTAACGGCTTCAAAATAACTATATTGCATAGAAATTCGGCATAAACAAAAATTTTTATTGGGATCGGCCCATATTTGACTTCACAGAAAAAACTGAAATACGTTTCAATTATCAAAATAATTGTATCAAGTAAATTTTGCACCTATAACCAAAATAATGATATCAATTACCAAATTTGTAAAAATAATATATTTTTTAAATAACGAATTAATCAAAACAATTAATGTTAATAATTGAGGCAAGAATAATTCATTAATTGTATAAATTAAATATTTAGTAAATATAAAATGGATTTTTTATTAATCAAATGAATTCAACTGTTTGGTAAAAAATATTTTTCAAGATCAATTACACACAACGTTAAAGGAATACTAGATCTTTAACAATGCGTTCAGCATTTATAAAAAATATCACTTTATTTTTAAAGTGTTTCATAAATTGTCAAGAAACTTGAATATTATATGCCTAAAATTTTATTGACAATTTAAGAATTATAAATATTCCTAGCACAAAAATTCAATATAAAATATTAAAAAAAAACAAATAGAAAAGTAGGCCAGAAAGAATTTTCAACCAATTAAAAAATTAATTGAATCAATTAAAAAATTAAAAAGAAAAGAAAGACAAAAACTTGTTAATTGAAAATAAACTACCGATATATTTTTCTGCGTTCCCATAAAAGATCCCCATCAGAAAATTACTTTAACGCTCATTGCTTTCTCAAAAATACGAGTACCGCTATAAAATTCGACATGAATATGATTTCTATGAACCAAAATCGTTCTACAAAATTTTACGTGCATTGGTCTATAATTGACCCTACCCCCCATAAAAGATCCCAATCAGAAATTATTTTTGCGATCAGTACTGGTTTAAAAATTCGAGTACAATAACGAAATTAGACAAAAATATATTCATACATATCATATTTTAAAATCGTTCTACAAATTTTTAAGGGAATCGGTTCATAATTGACCCTACGCCCATATAAGATCCCCTGTAGAAATGTCTATAACACTAATTACCGTCTTCAAAATAACTATATGGCCACAAAAATCGATATGAAATAATATTGTTAATACCTACGTCATTTTGTAGGGATCGGTCCATATTTACCCTACCTCTCATTTAACGCTCAGTACTGAGCATGAATGGCATTTTTAACGAATTTCATAGTTCTACTAGACCGATCAAATTCGACATAAATTTGTTTTGTATAAGCTAAAATTTTTCTTCCAAATTCTATGAGGATCAGCCCATAAGAGGCTCTATTTTGCATATAAGTTTCCTTTAAAGAATTACAAGGTTGTGAAGTAAAGTTCGGCGGCCAAATACGTCCCACAACATTTATCAAATACGTTTCACATACTCTAAATTTAGTTTTCAAATAAATTTAATTAATTTTTTAATAAAACAAACGCAAAATAAAATGTTTTTGTAGGAAAGTAAGTAAAATTACATTGAAATATATTTACAAAATAAACATGTAAAATAAAAATGAATTAAAATAATTGTGGCCCCTATTCTGCATTTCAATTCGAATCGAAATTTTCTCCGTTTGGCAACTTTGGTATTCTGCATTTCGATTCGACTCTCCGCTTTCTTACGATTAAGATTTTTGTTGGAATACCTTCTTTCGACACTTGGAGATGACACGAATGGGGGTACCGGCATAGTTGAAGTAGCATAGGACTAGTTCTTTCCCAAAATATATAGATTATATGCAATTCCAGCCCTGGATAATTTTTATGATGAATACCGGCAGAGTGGAAGTAGCCCAGGTTCTTTCCAAAAATATACAGTTTATATACAATTCCAGCTCTGGATAATTTTTAAAAATTTTTGAAAAAACAAAATTTTGTCAAAAAATCTGAAATTTTCAAGTGGCACAAACGGGTATTTGGAGAAGACATCAGGGTACCGGCAGAGTGGAAGTAGCCCAAGACTAGTTCTTTAAATTATCCAGCTTTGGATAACTTTTACAAATTTTTGAAAAAATATAAAATTTTGCCAAGAAATGAGAAATTTTTAAGTGGCTCCAACGGCTATTTGGAGAAGACATGAATCGGGGCACCGGCAGAGTGGAAGTAGCCCAGGACTAGTGTTCTCTTTAAAAATATATTGATTATAAGTAATTCCACCTCTGGATCATTTTTATGAATTTTTGAAAAAACATAAAATCTTGCAAAAAAAATCAGAAATTTTCAAGTGGTTCCAACGGCTATTTGGAGAAGACATGAATCGGGGTACCGGAAAAGTGGAAGTAGCCCAAGAATAGTTCTTTCCAAAACTTTAAAGTGGAAAACACTCAGAGATGAGAGTAGTTTATATATGTACCAGCAAAAACTAGTTAATGGGTTATACTTACATAACCACTTACATTTCAGTGACTAGTAGAAATGTAGAAATACTTTATTTTCGTTTTTGTTATTTAGTTTTCGCATTATATTCGATTACGTGATAACAATTGTGTTTTACAAATAAGATAGCACAATTAAATTAAATGTTAAAACCATTATTTGACGGCCAATAAAATATCTAAGCAGAGGTGAAGTGAGTAGAACATTTGACTAACAAAAAAAATAATAAATACTAACGATGAAGTAGTGAAAAGAGGCATTTATTAACATTTAAATACTATACTTTTCAATGTATGTTCTTTCTGGGTATTTCACATATTCTAGAAGAACTATACAGTAGGACCTTGATTATCCGTGATTCGATTATCCGGCAACATCAATTATCCGTGATGGAAAAATACATTTTTTTGCATCGACTTAATTTTAATTTGGATTGACTTAAATTTTTCAGTATCGTTTAACCGTGATTTCCTCTATTATCCGTAATTATAAGCAAAATTCTGTTATTTTTTAACAACCATGAACAATTAGAACAAATCAAAAAGGGGAATTCCCGTAAAACGAAAATACTAAATTGGAAAATAAGAGACAAACGTCATTAAACGATTATTTTTAGAAATTATATAACATGAAATCCTTATCTACTGTTTACTGTTTTCTGACAAAATTTTTTTTCTATATTTTTGAATCATTTATGAATATAAATTCATTGAATTATTATTTAATTTTTATATAAATATGTACATATTCATTTATTAATAAATAAAAATATCTATTAAAAAAGTAGAAAAGGTTGGCAATCAATTAACCGGGAAAATCGGTTATACAGAATGTTTCCAGTCCCGACTATCACGGAAAATCGAGGTCCCACTGTATTTAACATATCCCTAAAGATGTCAACTTCTTAAACATGTTTTGCATCTATGACAATTGGATTGATCGTTTTGGACCTTTTTTGTAAATTTGTTGTTAGGATCGCGTTTTCTATATATGATTTCTGTAAATTCTTGAAGGACATAATTTTGCAGGTATTTTGTATTCTCAGGTAATACTAAAGTTAAAACGGAGTCGCTTCGACTCTACTGTAATATTTTGTAATTTGTTGTGATAATTGGAGAATGAATCTCAAAAATTCTAGATTAAGTCAAAAAATTTGTAAAATTTTTGATATTTAATTTTCTTAGCGACTGTAGAAAGTCAATAGAATTTCTTAAATGTCCCGATTCAGGTCTTCTCTAAATACCCGTTGGAGCAACTTGAAAATTTCAGATTTTTTTTGGCAAAATTTATGTTTTTTGAAAAATTCGTAAAAATTATCCAGAGCTGGAATTGTATAAAACCAAATATATTTTTGGAAAGATCTAGTCTTGGGCTACTTCCACTCTGCCGGTACCTCGATTTATGTCTTCTCCAAATACCCGTTGGAGCCACTTAAAAATTTCTATTTTTTTGCAAAATTTTATGAATTTTCATAAATTTGTAAAAATTATCCAGTGCTGAAATTGCATATAACTGTATATTTTTGGAAAGTACTAGTCCTGGGCTACTTCCACTCTGCCGGTACCCCGATTCAAGTATTCTCCAAGTGTCGGTTTTTTCAATTGAAAATTTTATATTTAACCACCAGTTTTGATGAGTATACAATTATTTTAATTAATTTTTATATTACATGTTTATATTCTGAATATATTTTAAGTTATTTTTACTTCTTTTTCTACAAAAACATTTTATTTGGCGTTTGTGTTATTAAAAAAATTAATTAAATTAATTTGAAAAGGAATTTTACAGTATGTGGAACCTATTTGGCAAATGTTGTGGGACGTATTTGATGACGAATTTAACTTCACGCCCTTAAAAATTACCTAAGCGCTCATTACTAGCTTAACAATGTGAATACAGTGATAAAATTCGATGTAAATATGATTTTCATACACCCAATTTACACGATGATTTTTTTTCATGTTTTCCCAGAAGTCTGTTTTCATGTTTGTTGGTGATTGTTGGTGAGCGGGGAAGAGGAGAATGGGGGGTAAGAAAACAAACATGATTTGGGATTTTCATGATTTTTTTTTGACATTCCTCTTTAAACTGATTCGTACTGTTGATATTATGCTCATGTAAAATAAATAATTATGTCTTTTTTTACATGAAAACATTAAAATTTGCATTAAAAAAATACTATAGCGTGTAATTAAATTTTTTTAAATCAAATTAAATGGTTTTTATCACTGAACACTAAGAAGTGAAACGCTGTCATTTTTTTACAACAACAACGTTACGCTCTTCTCACAGACGAGTTCTGTGTAACTCCAACACATATGTAAGAAACTTACTCTCTCCAAACTTCAAAACTTTGTCGCGAAAATTCGTGGCTTATAGAACTTGAAAATATTTTTTATCACTTAACGTTATATTTTATTATTTTTTTGCACAATTTAAATATATTTAATAGCCCGAAAAGATTTAATTTTTTACAAACGAAAAAAAAAAATATATTTTTTTTGACATTTAATTTTTGTTGTTGAAATTAAAACAAAAAAAGAACAATGTTGTAAATTTTCGTATGGTACAAGAAAATAATATTTCAACTAACTTAATAATTATTTTAATATTGCAGATTAAAAATCAAAGATACGTTCATATATAATGTTTATAGATAAATTATGTTGCAAAATATTTAAAGAAATCTTCTAAAATATAAATTCATATGAAATAATTTTTTTTTTAATTTTTAAATCCGATTTTTTGCACCTATGTTGGCTTGAGAATTCTACTAATACATTCTTAGAGTTAGGTACCGACTGACAGTAGACTTAGGTACTTTTTGACTGCGTTTCACTTCTTATTTATTCTTTGGTTTTTATGTTAAAAATTTCATTTTATTTTTACTACGAATAAGTAATTAAAAAGGATTATACAATTAAACATCAAAAAAAGACATGCATAGTTGTATGTAAAAAATCACCGTATAAATGTTCATGATTTTTTTGAAGATTCTCAAAAGAGAATTGGGAAAAACAGACGTCTGAAAAGTCTTCATGTAAATTGCGCCATACAAAAATCGATCTACAAGATTTTACGATTATCAGGTCATAATTGATCTTATACTCCATTTACACATACACGAAATCTAGTAGATTTCATTTAAAATCTTTTTTCAAATCTAGACCGTTTATACTTACTCTTATTCACATTTAGAAATATTTAATTTTTTCTAATATTTCCCCAAAAATTTAAAATCGTTACTTATTTTGTAAATCTGAATTCTAGCCGTTTTAATTAATCACATAAAAAATTAATTGTGCCAAAAATGAAAAAAAATATTCAAATGAAGAATACCTTGTTACAGTTATTTTGCATATTTTTTTAGAAATAGTCTTCTTTTCTGTAAAAGTTCAAAAGTTTCCTATGTTTTGTTAATACCATAATAATAAATAATAGTTATTTATTTGAATTAAATGTATATAAATAAAAATTAATAATAATTATTAATTAGATATCAATAAAAATTTTAAAATTTTAACCATTTCTGAAATTTTTAAAAAAAGTTCCCATTGTTTTGTCGACCACTGTGTACATAAAAATTAGGGTTGCCATTCGAATAAAACTTATGCGATTTATCGAGAACATTTTTTTGTTTTTCTTCAAACGAAAAAATATTTCCAATTTAGAATAGAGAATAATTCGAATAATCGAATATTCGAATAAAATTTTAATGTTACTTTTTACCCTTAATTTACTGTAATATTGAACAAAGAAATACACGAATACTAAATCAAATGAATTGAAACAAACCTTTTACTGCTTTTTGCAATTTATAAAAGTTTATATTTTCGATTTTAAAAAGTTGAATGCTTCCTGTTTTAGAAGTGATTCTATGGATTTCTTAAATGCAGTGTAACACATAGTTCCTAAAAAACCAGTTTATGTAGAATTTTGTCGCTATACGGACATTTTTAAGCGAGTTATATACGTTAAAGTCATTTTCTGATGATAAATTTTTATGGGAGGTAGGATAGATTATTGACCGATCCTCATAATATTTTACAAAAACAGTTTGGTTCCTTATAAATTTGTACATTTCGAACTTCAATACCATCCACACTTTTATAAGCCAGTTATCTGCGTTATAGCAATTTTCTGAAGTGAAATTATATTGTCACTATGTTAAATCGTAGGCAGAAAATTTTTTGTTCAAAATTTCAATTCTCTAGGTCGTCCTATCGTGTTTTCAACAGGCAGGCGGATGGACGGCTAGATAGTTTTAGAATCTAATAAGGACACAATATTTCGATGTGTTACAAACGGAATAAAAAATACAATACACCCCCATATTTTTTGATGGTGAGTATTTTAGGTAGCTGATGAAATGTACACATACAGTGTCTCTCATAAGTATTCGAATTTAGGTATAATATGAAAAAAAACTAATTTAATAACATATTTTGTATGAGAAATTAATAAATTAATTTGTTAAATTATCTAGACAGTCCTTAGCTTTGATATCACACTTTTTAAAATTTCAAAAAATTACATTTACTTAAATTAATTAAGCTTTTTTTTAAAGTCCATAAAATTACATCACAAAAGTATTCGAATTTTTCCTGTATTTCACATTTCATCATATTATACGAAACATAAAATTAGAATCAATTTTTTTTTTGCTTAAAATTGTTTAAGGGGTTACTATCAACCGAAGGGTTATATTTTTGGCACATTTGGGCCACAATTTTGGGGGATAGTACCATCATTTTATGTAATATCATTAAAATGGCGATTTTTGGCAATATTCGTAATTTTTGCCCTTTTTTCCAGAGATAAAACCAAAATCGATATTGGGACTTAATAGACCCCTTGGCGTATCTAAAAATAATATTTTTGTTACAAAAATCTGTATTTAAAAGTTCCAAGATATATTAATTGGATCATTTTTCTGTAGCTAATTCAACTTATTAGAACCGTAGTCCATTTTTATAATACTACGGTAAAACATTTTCGGGGAAAGTTATCTGGTATGTATGCTTTTAGATATCAGCTTTTATACATTTTAAGTTCTCAGTATATTGTAGAAGTATAAAACTCCAAAACATGCCTCGAAGAAACGCCATTCAATATAGTAGAATCATTCTTTTTATAACCAATGGATTACAGGCTGAATGTTTCCATATCATTATGGTCTAACTCCAAAATATTATTGGTATCTGGTTAAATATTATTCACGATGATAAAAATAAACCCAAAATCTTTGACTTACAGTGTTATTATAATGGGCAACATAACCGTAAAAGTTATAAGTAGTAAGAACTTAAATCTAGAGGATGACGTTTTGTTAGGGCATGTTCTGGACTTATTTTCCGCTACAATGTCGGGGAAATTAAAAATATATATGTGATAATATCTACATGAATATATACTAGCCAACTTTGCCGGAAAATATCAATCCTAGTGGAACGAAAAGGGGTTTAAGATCCAGATAATTCAATTAAAAACAGAAAAAGGATCCCAAAAATAAATCATGGAACAACAAAATATATTATTTCTAGATACTTCAAGGAGTCTAATAAATCCCAATAAATTTTGGATTTATCTCTGGAAAAAAGGGAAAAATAAATGAAAATGTGGTCAAAATCCGCCATTTTAATAATATTACTTATAAAGATGGTAAAATCGATTAAATTTTAAGCAAAAAAAAAACATTTGATTCTAATTTTTTGTTTCGTATAATATGATGAAATGTGAATTACAGGAAAAATTCGAATACTTTTGTGAGGTAATTTTATGGACATCCTTTAAAAAACGTTTAATTAATTTAAGTAAATGTAGATTTTTCAAGTTATAAAAATTTTGATATGAAACCTAAGGACTGCCTAGATAATATAACAAATGTATTTATTTATTTTGCACACAAAAATATTATTAAATTTGGTTCGAATACTAACCCAATACTTATGAGAGACACTGTATTTCTCTACTTAAGTTAAACATCGTATACATATATCCAAAGTAAATTAATAAAGTAGCGACATCTCTTGTTGTACAATAACATCTACAACAAACAAATGTATTTTGTTTTTGAAATAATTCAAGAATGTGTCAAAATAAAATTTAAGGAAATTTCCTTTAACAACAAAGTGAACAAAACATAAATAAGAGATATTACTTTTAGGTTGAAATTATTAGGGATTTAATTATATTATTATATATTATACAATTTATGACATTATAAAACTACTGTAAAATCACTTAATTCACTTTTTCAACTTTTCACAAATTTTAACAAATAGCAAAACACAATTTAAAAATGGCGTCATAAACAATGTTAACAAATTTCAAAACTAACTTTGACAACTAATTTCATTTTTCTAGTTAAAAAAATAGTCAGCTGTTCAAGTGATGTTACTTTATTAATTTACTTTCCATATATCATTATAAAAACACAAAGTTTACAGCGATGCATCCAATTTTACATCGCGATGTAAAATTGGACAGCTCAAAAACACTAAAATCAGCTTTTTTCGGAATGGTTCCGGAAAAAAAACAAAAGGGTCTTATACATAAAGTGCGTCAAAACAAACAACACAAAGTTTACAGCGATGCATCCAATTTTACATCGCGATGTAAAATTGGACAGCTCAAAAACACTAAAATCAGCTTTTTTCGGAATGGTTCCGGAAAAAAGACAAAAGGGTCTTATACATAAAGTGCGTCAAAACAAACAACACAAAGTATACAGCGATGCATCCAATTTTACATCGCGATGTAAAATTGGACAGTTCAAAAACTCTAAAATCAGCTTTTTTCGGAATGGTTCCGGTAGAAAGACAAAAGGGTCTTATACATAAAGTGTGTCAAAACAAACAACACTATATATGAGTTCATTTTGTAAACAAAACAAAAAAGCAAAATAATCAAAATGAAAACAAAATTTTAATTGTATATAAATCTTGTGTTTTATTTATATATTACATATTATGTTATGTTATTTTTCATTTTTTATATATTTTTAAAACAATTTACAAATTTTTTTCTCTACCACCAACAAGAAAATTTAAAAGAAAACCGAAAAAAAGAACAAAACCAGTTGAAATGGTATCGTGTGAAAGAGACAAATATATTTTTTACTTTGTGATAAAAGCCTGAGTTTCCACATTGAAATCTGCTGAGAAATTTGAAATAATTTGAGATATAAGTTACTGACGTGTTTTACCCGTATCTTACCCGAATAATTGACACCCTAATAAAAATCAACGTTTGTTTGTTTGTATCTTATAGGTGGCTAAACCACTGGAGCGATCTTCTTGAAATTTTCACTGTATGTTCCTCTATATTGCAAGTTGGAAAGGTTTCTTAAAAGTCGGATATCGCAGAATATGATAAAATTAGAGTCCTTAAAATTTGTATGGAAAATTTTGACTTCCACATGAATATCTTAAGGAGAAATGGTAGGACTAGCGTTAGGGGGCGTGTCACGTCCCTTATGAATTAAGTACAAAAATTTGTATATTTAGGAAACGCTTAAAGCTAAAATCCTAAAATTGTGCACTAATATCCATGTGAACATTTGGGTAATAAATTGGAGAATTTGAAATAGGGAGTGAAGAAAAAATGGGAGGAATAGAAATGTGAATATCTGGAACCTATATCTAGAAAATTTTTTAATTTTGCACGAACACCTTTGTCATCCATGTGGGTATTTAGATAATATTTGGCGAATTGACAACAGGCGGCGTGGCACCTCTTATAAGAATTAAATACAAAAAATTCTAATATATTTATGTGGCACGTCATTGGAGCTAGAATCCTTAAATTTCACTTTAACACTGTCATTCATTTTAACATTTGGGGAACAAATTGGTGGACTGTCAAATTCGTATATGTGGGAAATTAGAGTTAGAATCCTCAAATTTTGCACGAAATTGAATTGTATAAACAAAATTTAAATACAACTTAAAATGCAAATTAATAGTAAAAAAATTATAATATTTGTAAATGACCTAATAAGTGCTAAAAGGAATATTATAAAATATATTTAAATCGAATATATTTTTATATATTTGTATAAATATATAATATAAAATATATATTGAACTTTTGAGCAAAAAAGTGGAACGCATGATTATACCAGTGTAGCAGCAAATATGCACTAAAAAATAGTTTTAAGCGCTTAAAATATACTGTAAAAAACTCAAAATAAAATATGCTCTAAAAATTATTGTTTTGATTATTGTTTAACATTGAAAACTGATAATGTAAGGAAATATTCAATATTTAATGTTATATGCTACAAGATAAAGGTTCAACAAGACTGAAAATGTAAGGAAATATTTAATGTGATATTTCATGCTACAGGATTTAGATAATTGATTCATCTCATAGTTTAAAGAACTACTTTAATATAATTCCGTTTTACTTCCAAACAACCAATAAATATCATGAAGTCAAAAAACAAATTTCAAACGACAAAGTTTGACGCATTTTTTTCATTTATATTCAAAGCTTGTTTAATAATATTTTAATTGATGTTGTCATATTATTATCATTAATAGATTTTTAGGCGATTAAAAAGGATTGGTCTCATGGAATCTAAAGTAATCGATTTAAAAAAAATATTTTTAAATATACAAATATGAAAAACGTCAAAATATATACTAAAAGAGAAAAATGTGCTCTAAAAACTCGAAAATATTCTATAAAAGTCAAATCATGTTAAATTATGCTATTATGGGTAAAATATGCAAAAATATGCTCTTACAAATCGATGCCAAAATTCTTAAATTGGTCTGAAACTTGTAAATATATTATCCATGAGTACATACGACGCACCACATAAAAAATGCATTTGCATTTTTTGGTTGCACTGATTATAATGATGAATGAAGTCGACGTTCGTTATTAGGAAAGACATTTTTCTATTTCGATGATTTTTTTTATTTCTTATACCAAGGAAAATTTTAGATGAACAAGTCCTAGAATTTAAGCCGAAGTCACTGATTTCATGGATGCTTTCAAAAAATCTGAAATGGTTATATTTGCATTCTCTCTAGAACATTTTTTTAACATATAAATGTCGTCATATAAAATCCAAATAGCCCTAAGTTACAAAGAACAATTTTTTCAGGAAATGCAAAAAAATTCTAAATTAATAAAAAATTAATCCGATGCGGTTTTATTTAACTTACGATGATAGGAAACTTACGCCAATGAAAATTTGTTTTTTTCTGAAACGGTTCAACATTTTTAACTAAATTCAAATCGTTTTTTGATGGACAAATAGATCGAATATGGAAGGTGGTATCAATATGGAAGGAGGTATAATAAGTTAAACAATTTACAAATACATAATGTCATACATAAAGATCAAAGGGGATTAACACCAGATTATTTTTTTTAGATTAATATTTTTATTAATTGGCATTTGATTGCCAACTCAAAACCCCTCTCTAAATCACAAGATTCGCTAAAAGTGCCACTTTTGCTTTATTAAATGCTAATTTAATGCTAACTTTTAAAACATAATCATTTACAATTTTGTTGATAGGCCCCTTGATTTAAATGTAGGTAAAATTTTGCAGGAATATGTATTTAGATTTATATACATATATTTTTTTATAACTTAGAATTTTTCTGATTTCATACTTTTATTTTTCCTCGGAACGTAGTATTTAATTGTTTAAATGTTGCTTATAATTAAATAATAATAGTAATTATAATAATAATAATATTTTTTTAATTTAAGAACACAACTGCAGCTTTAATTGAACTACAGCAGTCAAATCTTCACTTGGACATATCAGCACATTTAGTTAGTACTGTTGTATCACAAGACTCTCCAGTATTGCGTGTTCTTTTTCATGCTGGTGCTGATCCTGGTGGACATTTACAACGACAAAAGATATGTGTGTTATTACACGTTTCTAGTAATAATCATTTACCGATTAAAGGCAGATGTATGCCAGAGGGAGAAGATGGAGTTTGCGTTGCTGAGGTATTCGTATTTTCTTATACATTTATTTTTATTATTAATATTTTTTTTAATATAGGTTGTTATACCATTTAATTGGTTTCACACGCTACCACCACCTCGTAAAGAACATTCGAATACTACTCCTAGCAAAGTCCCACAACGTCTTGTACAAGTTTCGTACAGCGTGTTTGAGCCTCCGATAAGAAATCCAGAGTTATGCGAACCAAAAGTGCAAATACAGCCTTTAACCAGTTTCGCACAGGTTCCACTTGTAACGCCTTTAGAACCATTTAAAGAGTTTAATGTTGATGATTCTCTTATTATTCTTTTGCCACAACAACCATTGTATCCATTGTCTAAATTTCATGTGCCCGTTTTTTTGCAACAAAATCTAGATAAAAATATTTCTTCATTTACCGTAAAAGCTCGTATAAAATCAGGAATTAAAATAATAGGAGCAACTGCTTCCTCAGACTTGTGGAACATTTCAATAGAAAGAGATAACACAAAACATTCTACTGTACGTGTCACAGCGATAAAAAAGAAATTTGAAAATAATACTTCGACAACAATAAACGACAGAAGGTATGTTTTTATCTTACATTTAATTTAGTGTTGTAATTTTATAAAATTATTTTTGTTATTTCTTTTTTAGAGTTAATGAAATATTTACTTGTTTGCTGGAGGTTGCTGATGATACAAAAGATTTAATAGAAGGTGGCAAAATTGTTTGGTCAGTTACTTACATATATGACAATCCAAAGGATGCATTAGGCGATCTTTCGCCGGAAGATAATAAAAAAAGAATAATTGTTAAACTTGAAGTTAATAAAGATGACACACAAGCAGTACTGCCAATGGCAAAGGTATAATAAAACATTTTTATCCATTTTAAATTTTTCGAACGTATTCCTTAAGAAATTCTCATTCTTTGCATAACTGCAAATTTCTATACTCTTATGGTTATGTGTTCTTAAGAAAAAATTAGTGTAGTTTTTAAATACATAATTAGCAATTTTTTAAATTAACAGGTACATATTTAAATTTAAAAATTAAAAGTAAAAAAAAAACAATTTTTATAGATATATAGATACGTTCACACCTAATAATGAGGATTTATGTGAATGTTAAAATCGTATTTATCTATATGGAAAATAGCGTTTATGTGAAAAACTGTTATTAAGACAACTCTGGAAATGAGCTATAAAAATATGTACTAATACATATCTAGAGTTTGGGTTTTCTAATATTTGAGATAGTAATGTTCAATGTTTTTACATATATATTACTTTCAGAACTGGGAATTGATGAATACTGCAGTGCTAACAGGACGACAGGTCGCCCAAGCAATGAAGGTTTTCATCGTATCACAGGGAGGAAAAGTGGCTGATGTTACTTTACAAAGTTCATGTTTTGCTGAAGATGAAAGTGTTATTAAGGTAAATATTTACATATATTTTTTAAACGTTTAAGTGACACATGTAAATTCTTACATATGTTTCGCTTATTTTTAATAATTATGTGTACTAAGTGGTGTTTAATCAGGCGTCATGGGTGGCCCTCGGGTTAGTTAGTGTTCTTGTCTGGTAGACCGGAGGTACTGGAGTGCCTAAAGTGGGAATCGCCTGTGCACTGGCCCGAAAGGGGCCTAGTTGTATCTCTTCGGATTTGATATATGTATATTAGACCGACTCACCAAAAAATTGTATCAAAATAGTCGTTGTTAAGTCTCTGTTGTCCATTCGTGAGCTGGACAGTTTTAAATAAAATATACTATGTTTTTTCTAAAACAACTTTTGAACCGCGTGTATGACCTTTTTCGTGTCAAGTGTCAAAAACCTAGCTTCTTATCACTTAGCTAAACTATAATTAACTTGTTGCTACATTAATTTTTTTAATAGAAATAGGATAGGTTTATTTTGGAAAAATAAAATGAAAATAGAAACAAATTTAGTCGGACTTTAACCGATGATTGTGTATTTCAGTTGTGGTCAGTTAAAATTTTTAGTATTGCAAAATTTTCGGTCAAAAACATAAACAATGAACTTTTGGGATAAATATATTTTTATACCCTTCACCTTCGTGAGAACGGTATTTATAAGTTTGTCATTCCGTTTGAAATTTCTATAATATAATTTTCCGTGTGTGTGTATGTTATGTGTGACATGTGTGCAGAGATACAAAATAAATAAAAACTGTTTTTTTAAAACATACTTGGTGAAGGGTATATAAGATTCGGCATAGCCGAATATAGAAATATTACTTGTTTATACCAAGATATTCCAGAATAACATAAAATTGTTATATGTTTTTAAAGAATGTCCGTTTTTTAATAAAAAAGAGTGCAGGCACTTTTCGCCTCAAAAGTAATTTTTAAATTGAAAATCGTTCATTTTTGGATCCATAAATGCTATTACCCTGAATTCGGTACGAAATCTGATGTAAATTCCTGGGGAAATTCTGAAGGAATTTTCGACAAATCTGATTGAAGTCGGACAAATGTCTGATACCATGTGTGACATTCTTTCGACATTTCGTACGAAAGTCTGATCAAATATAAGAAAATCTGATAGATGTCGGATAAATTTCTGATAAAATGTCCCACAGTTCGTACAAAAGTCTTATCAAGGTTAAGAAAATGGCCCGACTATTCTGATCAACGTCTGATGAAAACTATTTTTATATGTATAATTTATTATTAAGCTTCCATTATTCATGCCTTTTTTAGGGTGCATAAAAAATAATAGAAACTTATAGTTTTTTTTTTTTTAAATTATTAAAATTAAACCATACTACATACATATTATATACAAAAATAGAGTTAATTTTATATGTACATTTATTTAAAATTAAACCCTAAAAAATTATGTAATTTTTAACTAATTTTTCAGTATTAACAAAGTTTAAACAAATTTAAGCAATAATCATCACATATGCTGATGTTGTTTACTTGATTTCCAAAAACCAACTGAGAAAATAAAAGAATATAAAAATTAAATTCCCTTTTAAAGTACAGTTGACGAATTTAGAAATATAAACAGGTTTATGCGTGATTTTTATAAAAAAAAAAACTATATTTCCTTTCAGATAATGTGTAGAGTTGTCGCAAAGTTTTCTTAAAAAATTACTGAGCAAAAAATGTCAGAAAATGTGCAGACTAATCTGTTAAATTTCTAAAGGAAATTTATATTGTTCGCTTAATTGTCTGATGAAATTATAAAATAATTCTCTTCGGATTATGTGCTGATTTATCGGATATTATTCGAAAACTATTTTATATTTTACTTCAGAAAATGTGCAGACTATTCTCCTTTATGTCCAAAGAATAATATAGGAATAAAAATAAAATTCTCCTTCGCCAATGTGCAGATTAGTCTCATAATTGTCATAACAATAAAATTCCCTTTCGACAATGTGCACACAAGTCTGATGTTAATCGTTTAATACTTTAGAAAATGTGCAGTAAAGTCTAATTAAAAGTTTGCCGATAATTCTGTAAAATGTCTAAAGGAAATTTATATTATTCGTTAAAAATTCTGATAAAGTATAACAATAATTACAGAAAATTTCTGACATCAGACATGTCTGAAAAAATTTTTTACTGGGAAGGTATATAACTAACTAATATAATATAACAAACTAGTATATAACTCCGAAATTGTAAGATGTTAATAGCATATACAATCATGTTTTATTAAGATCATGCTGAGCGCTTTCCAAAAATATTACAGCCTGTTTTTCTAAAACAATTTAGTTCTCCCACTAACTTTTCATTTTAATACGATCAGGTTTAAAATTAGGTTTCTATTAAACATTTGAAAGTTTTCGTTTTAAAATGTCTATAGTAAAAAAGCTTTTTCCATCGTAACAGAACTTTGCTGTCTACGGTTTGTATTGCAAATTGCATTCAGGTTCAAGTGGCTACATATTATTTCGTATTTTGGTTAATTTTCGTTGTTTTTTTGGGCAAACGAAAGGCCTTTGCGTATCGTCTATTTTTGACATTTTCTCTCGTTTATTATGAACGAATTAATTTTCTAAAAATATATGGAAAAATAAAGCTCTTTCGTTGCCACTCACATGAAAGTTTATTTTTTCGTTATAAAAGCGTAAAGCCAATTTCGTTATTTTTCAGTTTTGAAAAACAGGCTGTTATAATCAAATATCATCAATATCATAAAACGAAAAAGTATACATACAGAGGCGACATGACAAAAAATGCATTTGTCTCCTTCGCACGATACCATTTTAACTGGCTTTGTTTTTTGTATTAATTTTTGGTTTTCTTAAAATTTTATTTTGGAAGTAAGTAAATTGTTGGTAAAATTATAAAAAATAAAAAAAAATCTTATTACAATTTTGCACAAAATTTTGTTTCCATTTAAAATTTTTTTCTTGTTTAGTTTACAAAATAGCCTTATATAGTTTTGTTTGCATTAAACTCAAAAATTGTTATTTCTCTTTCTATCGAAACCATTTAATAAAAAAGCTGATTTTAGTGATTTTGATTGATATTTTAGTCCCGTTAACTCGTTAGAATCATCAAACAATGATGCATAAATTGGCATTAGATCAGAATCAGGTGACGTCAGCTTTTGGTCAGTGAAAAATAACAAAAGAGAAAAATGTATACTCTCATATTAAATGCAACATAGGCATAGAAAATTTTAACTTATAATTCATATGAATATAGTTTTTTTGTTTTATACCCTACACCACTTTAGTGGAGAGGGAATATTGGTTTGTGCTAATGTTTGTAATTCATAATATTGGTTCTATACCCACCTTAAGGTATACCAATCGGCATAGAATCATTCTGATTCGATTTAGCTTTTGTCCGTCCATGTAAAAATTGTAATCAGCCTACAGATATTTCAATGAAATTTTAAGATAATTCAACGATCTTCTATGGTACCGGAGACGAAGTCTATTGAAAAGGAGGAATCCGAGGTCGTATATAGATTTTCAAAAAAACATATATTTACTTTGTACCTGTTTTTTCGAGTTTTATTTATGAACAAAAAACAACATTCTCTTAAAAAAAGGTAGGCAAAAAACTTAGTTGATTCACTGTATATCATTTAAGGTGTAGTTAAATAAGTACAAAATTTACGCCACTAAAGTAAGTATACAGATAATTTCAATATGTATTTGGCTTAATGATATTAACAAAATTCATGAAAATTTTACCTATTTGAATGTAATTATTTTATAATAAAATATTCTGTACACTATAACATGGAAAAAATTCACTTTTAGTTCCGAAAAATTTTAAATTTTTGGTAATTGATCTGAATATTATTTATAGGAGCATTTTTTCCTATTTAAGAACATTAAACCCCAGGAGTTTTGGATCGGGTATTCAATGATATCCCTCGTTTGTTCATTATGATGCATTGGAAGACGATATTTTAACTTTTAAATTAATTGTTTCTTTACAATAATTAAATCCATTGTTTTTTGGTTCCAATCATCCATTACACACTCCTAAATACTACCAATAATATCGGTTCTGAAATTGATTATTGTCCAAAATAGTAAGATTTTTATATTAATACATCTTAATTTGTTGCTAGAACATCCATAAAACATGGTTATTGTATCGAGTATACGAAGATATGATTGGTATCATTATTGTATGCTTTGGAAATTTTAGTATTTTGAAAATCTGTTTAAATTAAAGAAAATATATAGAGTTATCCAAATTTTAAAGTTTATGTTGTAAGTCTTAAGAAATCGGAGTTAAATTTCGGGTTTTTAAGAACGTACTGTGTTCAAAATGGCCAATTTTCGAAATAACAACTCTTTTCAAAAGATGAAAATTCTATTTCCAATGCATCATTTGGAGGGTTCAATGGCCATAAGAATAAAATATTCTTATGTTCCATTTGCTAGATTTAACAAAGGCTTACAAAAGAGTACTTAAACAAAATGATACTCAGGATTCCGATATTCTGAAACAAGCAGATTTCCGAACTGAGGTGGCGGAGTGCCTGTGTAAAATAGAAACAACTGCCCCTAAACGTGAAGACCAAATTAAGGCTAAGAAGAAAAAGGACCAGCTCAAACACTTCCACCTCAAGAAGTACGACAAGATAAGTATGGCCACTGGTCCGTCACTTTGGAGTCTAAAATGAGATGTAAATTTCCAAATTGCAAAAGTTTTACAAGATTTAAATGTGATAAATGTGGCGTAGCTTTGTGTCTTAATAAAAGCAACAATTGTTTTAAGAATTTTCATATCAATTAGAAGTGACGCAATGTAGACATTTGGCAACAAAACCTTATCTATATATAAGTATAAAAATAAATGTGTGCTTGTTTATATGTTTGTGTGCATTTAGTAGTACATATATTCGAAACTGAAGGGGTTTTCAAAGAAAAATTTTTATTCTCTCCACACAGACGAGCTCTGAGAGAATAAAACAAACTTGTGACTAAACATCAAATTTTCATCGCAAAATTGCGAGGATATTACCACTTATTAGTTTTTCTTATCACTTAAACTTAATTTTATTATTTTTCAACACTTTTCATTTATTTAAAACCCCAAAAATAATTTATATTTTACAAACGGAAAAAAAATATTTTTTATTCTTTAACATTTTAATTAAAATTGAAAAATGAAAAGCTGTACATTTTAGTATTGAAAATTAAAAAAGTATTTTAGATATTTATGGGCGTATTCTGTCAAGCCTTGTAAATAAAAATTCGTCATCACTTAAAATATTAAACGAAATAAATATTAAGTGCATAAAGTTGATTTCTTAATATCTAAAATAAAGAATTTCCCATATACATTTATAAAATTTTATTTTCTAAAAATGTATGAAAACAAACCAAACATAAAACTTTGACTATGACATCTAATATTTGGTTGCCAGCTGATTCTAATATTTGGACTTGTATTTTCGTTTAAAGTGTAATGTTATGATCTTATTGGTTCATAATATGAAGTTACATCACGTTATGATTATGATACAGAATTATAATGAGATATTATGGCTATTATTATACTAATTGTGGTCTTAGGTTATGGTTACCACAACCACTGTAGTGGGGGGAGTATTATGCGTTTGTGATAATGTTTGCAACAACCATAAATATTGGTCCTACATCAATCGGATCATTATCACTTTCTGAGTCGATTTAGCTATGTCTGTCTGTGTGTTCATGTGCGCACTCTACAGGTCGCATGTTCCAAGATAATTTGATGAAATTTGGCACGTGCTTTCTTTTGACCCAAGGACAAAAATGGTAAAAATTGGTCCACTATAATTGGTCCACAACCGTACCCCCGAATAAGGCTTTTGAGCTTATAAATTTGTTCAATGTTCTTGTATCAGTTCAAAAGTCCGTAAAACTTGGTTTTATATAAGTCTTAATAATACAATAGGATATTAACCCCCTGCCGCCATATAATCGATCATATAGAAAATCCCCTTTTTGTCAGCAAAAATATTTCTGAATTATGATGAAAAAAAATTAAATATATTATTATTAATAATAAATCAACATTTTAAATATAATCACTGGTGTAGAGACAACCATGTCCAACAATAAATTCTTACTTGTTTTTTTCATTAAAGTTAAAATTCATTAAATGATCTGAAGTTATACCTTCGGTTTCCAATACAAACCAAATATATATATTAAAATTGTATTTGTTTTATTTATTTTTTTAGGTCTCTTCGTCTTGTAGTTCAGTATACGTTGATGGCTCTGAAATACGTGGTTCATCAAATGCTTCAATAATAGTAAAATACGGAACATATATTGGACTTGCAAAATTTATAGTTTGGATGCCAGAATTTCCACTTGAAGTATTTGTTAGTGACTATAGATTATCTCAAATAAAAGGATGGAAAGTTGTTGATGAGCATCATTATATGTAAGTAATAAATTTTGATTTTATACTTTGTTTTAAATTCTTAAAAAATGTCACATAGTATTAAGCTCTGTTGATCCTATTTTTTCAAAATAAACGTTTTTGTTGATTTTTTACTCAAAAAAAGCTTATACAATTTTCTGCGAGAGCTTTGTGGTTACTTAGTGGGATTCATATAAAAAAAAAATAAAATTCAAAAAGCAAATTATTTAGTTAAAGTATTTTTTTACATATTCCTTCCCTCCTACTAAGTGACCACAAAGCCCTTACAAAAATTAACAAAAACGCCCATTTAAAAAAAAAATAGAAGAAAATTAATTGTCAAATGTTAAAAAATATTGTTTTATAGATATTTTATTAAACGAATATTTTATAAGCATTCTTTTGAGCAAACAATTGTAAACAGTAAAAAATATCTAGCTAAATTTTTGCCAATATTTGAAAAGTTACACTCATTTGGATAAAACTCTATATGGCCAAAATATCTAAATTTGAGCGCCTCTTAGTCTGGCAGTTGTTAATCGATTAATTTGAAAATTTGTGCTTGGCATACTATTCAATAATACTTAAAATAATACTTTAAAAGATGGGTGACTTGACACGAAATTAATAATAACGAAACAAGTTAACTAACGTCCTTTTCAGTGATTTTCATATTTTTCTATCTCGTCGAATTTCTTAAATATTTAAATTTTAGGCATAAACCTAAATATTTATTGTAGACCAGTGTATTTTGTCAATTCTTTTTACATTCTTTATTACATTTTTTACCTCCAATAGATGTCAAAAAATTTGTTATATTCTTAAAATTTTTTTTTTCTTTTAAGGCATAAAAAATCTCGTCGAAAAAAAAGATCGTTCATTAATGGTCAACACAATACTGGTATTTATAATAATGTTTTACTGGATAAAATAATGTGCAGAGCAAGATATCAACAAAGTCCTGTGGAAGTGTATGCCAAATTTGTCGCCATTGATCAGGTAAAAATTATTATTGATATATAGATTACATAAAGATTATTTTATAATTTTATAATTAATGTACAAAGAAATATATTTTCCCAATTAAACAAATTTAATTTATTCATTCTTAAAGGGTATGTTGATTGATACTTCTTGCACCCACATACTACTTTTAGAAATATTCGTCAAAAAACATAGTTGCATTTCTACCCAGCAAAAAGTTACATGACAGGGATGTTGTTCGATTTAGGTGAAACATGCGTGATTTTAACATAACGTATCATTGGCGATCATGTGTTTATTCGAGAATTTATAATAATTTGAATTAATAATAACATTTTTGAACTACGAAATTGATTGAGTTTAATAAGCCATTTAGAATGGGTTGTGTTTGCACTATTGCTAAAAAAAAGTCATGGGTATATTTACTAGATTTTGAGCATATTTTGCTGAAAGCTACTAAAAATCAACGGTATGAGCCAAAATCTGAGACAACCTCTGAAAATGTCATACAAAATTCAAGAAAATAAACAACAACAAACATTTTTTTCACCTTGTTTGTTGTTGTTGTTTAAAAAAGTTGTATTTATGGATGTCTGTTGTTGTACAACAAATAACTTATTGTATGCTAAATGCGCATAAAAACACAATTGCTTGGAAACATTTGTTTATTACTTTAAAATGTATGTTCGGTATCTCGTGATCTATAGAAGACATCGTAGCAACATTTTACATAGTTAGAGCTGAGGTGTTTTCGTATCTACTTACACTTCGTAAATCAAATGGACCCCAGGTGTAAGTCCCTTAAAGTTGGTCACCTCGACTCAATTTTTTTAAATAAATAAAAATGCTTTCTTAAATTTTGTCAAAATGCATCTCAAATATTCCCTAATTTTTAGTTTATTTTTTTCGTTCACAAGAATACTTTTATTTAGCGCATTACGAAGGACACAAAGATTTTGATATTTTGGAAATATGTGGAAATTATAGTAGTTTTAAGAATATTCAATCAAAAAGTACACAAAAATATTTATCGTTTATTTAATTACTTTCTTTTTAATTTACCTAGGAATTCTAGAACACAATTAATAATTCTTTGTAAAAAAAGTACTTCAATGAGCTTTTTATAATTTGTATTGAGATCATGATTTTCAATAGCTGGGAATATCTAAATTCTCTTTAATATTTTTTGAAATACATTTTTCAAAATATATTTTCTTTTAAATGTTGTATTTTTATTTGAATTTTTTATCAAATAAATGATGAACATAGTTAAGACGATTTTTTGAAAAGACCTTTTCGTGCGTACGGTTGTTAGCTTGGTAAAACAATGGATCGATTTTAATATTTTTCGTTAGGTCTAAAGAAGAATTATACCCTCCCCACTATAGTGGTGTAGGAAAGAATTTTAAAATTATAATTTGTTTAAAAAATATGTTAAAAAGAAATACAGTGGGACGTAGATTTTCCGTGATGGTCTGGACCGGAAGTATTCTGTATAATCGATTTTCCCGGTTAATTGAGTGCCAAATTGGGTTAGTTTTATATATAAAAATTAAATAATTCAAGTATTTAAAATTCATAAATGATTGAAAAACATTAAAAAAGTTTTGTAAGAATACAGTAAACATTAGATAAGGATTTCATGTTATGTAATTTATAAAAATAATCGTTTAATATTGTTTGTCTCTTATTTTCCAATTTAGTATATTTGTTTTGTTCTAATTATTCATGGTTGTTAAAAAATAATAGAATTTTGCTTAATTATATATAGTTCATGAACATTCTTTTACGAGGTTATCACGGTTTCGTTTTAAAGCATTTTTTTTGGAAAATCGAAAAAAAATGTTATTGAAACAGCTAATTAAATGACCAAATTATTTTTTTCTGCGAAATAAACTGTTTACTGTGTACAAGTAAATGCAGAAAGATTGAATATATTAAAAAACTAAATACATGGTTTATTTAAAAACTTTTAACTATAAAAACTTTTATAAAAAGACAATTGTTGATTTTTTGGACATTTTGTATAAAAAGGTGCGAAAACATTTATTTGGACGTTTTAGAAACATTAATGACAAGTGTAAAAGTTTGATACCCATATTAAATATTTTTGATATAAATTTTGTGACTGTAAAATAATGGACGAAAACAGGAATTTAAAAGAATAAGATGTATGGTTCATTTAGTCACACAGAAATTAAATAAAATTCCACTTATTTGTCAAAATAATCTGTAAATACTGTTCAAAAAAATTAAATCGTTTGTTAATATTTGAAATTGTATGGTTTGCTGGGTTGTGAAAATTGGAGAGTTTTAAATCTTCTAATGCGCTTTCAAAAAGCTTTTTAAATGATACCAATGTTGCTTTACTCCAAAGAACACTTATGACTGTCCATCAATATTTGTGTTCAAAAATCTATAAGAAATATTCCTTGCAAAATGGTTTGGCAGATAGCTAAACAAAAAAATATATGTTTTTGTAGTAAATTTTGAAAGTATTTATAAAGTTTTAATAAACTTAGCTTTAAAAAGCGCAACTTTCAAAGATCGATTACATTAATGCTTAACCTACATACTCCGAACGGTTTTTGGGTTTTAATACTCTAACGCTGTACTTTAAGTTATCATAAGAATTTTTCACCCCCAGACATTGACCCTCAATTTGTTGCGTAGTGTAATCAAGAATAATTTATTGCTTATCAATTGAATGTGGTAAATACCAACATTCTTCCAAAGAAAGTGTATTTAACATGACATTATAAAAAATAAAATAATATCCTTAATGGTTTTATACTTTCATGTCATGTAAGTTTTCGACATTATTTTTTTTAATTATACCGTAAAGAAATTGATACTCCGCTTGACATTGTCAAATATAATATTTTTAATCATAGTATTTTAGATAAAAAATTACATTGTAGTTTACTATTGTCAAAAATTTATTTATTTATTATCTCTGATAACTGAAAAAATAATAAAAGTTAAATAAATCGAGATATGACAGCAAATTTGAATGAGATGTACTCTAGTCTAGTTGATGAACGAAAAAGTACATTTTTCGTTCATCAACTATTTCTCATTTACTGCGGGCTCTACATAATTTCATGTTTCTAGGTTAAATTTAATAGAAAACTCAAAAAGTACCAGTCGAAGTTCGAAAAAGTACCAAAAAGTCTCCTTTTATAGATTCTCATTTACTCCGGGCTCTACATGCTTAATTTCATGCTTCTAGGTTTAGTTTTAAAGAAAACTCAAAAAAATACCTGCGTAGAACAAAAAAGTACCGAAAAGTCCCTTAATTTTAATTTCATGTTTCGATTTCAATATCAAAGAAAACTCAAAAAGTAACAGATGAAGAATGAAAAAGTACCAAAAAAGATCACTTGGTACCGGGGTTCCAAATAACACTTTATTAGCATATTCAGTGTTTCTGAATCTAATAATTTTATATAAATTGGATTATTGTGTTTGAATAAAATCAAATTTCCCGTTTTTACCCCTTTTGTTACTTTTTTTCTACCCATTAACGAAATAAAAATTCTATTCCAAAATGTTGCAACATCGTAGTGGGAGCCCGTTATTATGTATTTATATGTATAAGGTAATAAACCAAAATCAATGTTTTATGAAAAAAGTACCAAAAATAGGTACAATTTTCACCCCTTAAAAATCCGAATAACCAAAAAGCACTAAATTTATATTTTTATTTTTTCGTCAAGTTATGAAGGTGTCAAAAATATTGTTTAAATGTTCACTGTTTTAAAAGATAAATGGGGCGCAAAAAAAGTACCAAAATACGAAATTGAAAAAAGTACCAGACACCTGTCCGCTTATTTTTTAAATGAACGACGATAAGCTTTAAACTATTTTTGTATCTTTTATAGTTTAGGAGATATGAGGTTACCGAATTTACCCGTTTCCAAAAATTCCGTCTTAGTGGATCTATTTGGTGGGAGACCAACCCCCTGTCCAAATTTTAGCTCTTTAGCTTTAACCGTTTAGGCTGTGCGATGATGAATCAGTCAGTGAATCAGTCAGTAACGTTAGAATTTTATATATATAGATAATATATATAAATCCCTGCTTAGACATAGAAGGTGCATTCAATAATGTTAATACTTCTGCAATTCAACAAGCCCTTGCTTATCTAGATGTTGAAGAGTATATCTGCAACTGGTTAGTAACTATGTTGAAATCCAGAATAGTTACTGCAAATCTTGGTAACAGCAGGTGGAACAAGGCACACCACATGCCAGCCATCTCTCCACTACCTTTGCATATCGTCGTCAGCTCGATTCTCATTGAACTGGACAACAGAGGGATAAAAGTTGTTGCTTACGCGGACAACCCTGCTATAGTTCGGTTGTGATTTATTCGTTCTGTTCAAAAGTTCAAAAGTTTATTTAAATAAATCAACTTTAAAAATGTACTTCTGAAAGCTTTTCTTTAAGATAAGTATTCATTGTAAAATACTGCATAAGTGGATATTGAAGTTGTGCAGTTTTATTTAGGAATAAAGCCTTATTTTACTTATTTTTATTAGTCTTCGAATTTATTGATTTAAACAAAAACAATAATACAACACTCAAGTTTTTTACAATTGTTTTTGTATTTCATCTTTTACATTTTGTACCTTTCTATTTGTCAAACTTGCAAACTTACTTTACGTCGTTTGACTGATTTTACAGTTTTGCCACAAGGTTTTAATTTATTTGGTTTGTATCCTTACTAACTAATCGAAACATTGCCAAAACTACTTCATCCTTTAAATACTTGGTGAGTGTTTTGAATAAGTATCGTTATGGACCGTATTAATAGAAACTGCAACATTTTTGAAAATGAACGTATGGTTTTCTCCTGGCTGTGTTTAGGAAACTATCGTTTAAAGTAATAGGGATTGAATTTCACAATTTCTTTAAAAGCTACAAAGCTGAGTTTGATGAAATTAAGAAAGATTTCTCTGCTCTACAAGGTAAGTTGTCTAAATATGGTAAACTTTTTTCAAATTCTCAAATTTAGACAATTTTTCCGCCTCTCCTAAACCCAAACGTTAAAGAACTTCAAAGCCATCTTCGTCCTCTCCTAAAGATTTAAATGTAGCTGTTGTTAACATAAACAAAATCCTGATCAAATTCCAACTCCGGTTTCACCTAAACAAATTACTGTTACTCCATCCCCTACATTGAATACTGTAACTTATGCGAATGTTGTCCTTGATCAAAACTCAAACATCGCTCCCGCTAATTTGTTGGTTGTTCCTCGTAAATCTGTTACAGTTACCCCTATTACAAATACCCATACTTCTGAAATAACTCTTTCACCGTCTACTTCCTCTAATGTTCCAACAACATGAATGCTTCTAATAAACCAATTAATCCTTTCTCTGCCGTTTCTGAAAACCATTCCTCCTAGGAAGACAATATTTGCCACCCGGTTTGCTCTCGATACGACCGTAAATGATGTTGATTACCATATTAAGAGTAATCTGGGCATGGAATTGTATAAAGATGTCCAAATCTTAAAGATCGATGGATGACATACCGAATATTTTAGGAAAACTGCTCGATTTGGTGTTTGTCGATCACCCTGATGAATACAGTATACAATGCATTAATAAACCTACATTAACCTACTGCTGGTACCATTCTTAGAAAAAATCATACATTATTCCTTTGTTCAAATCGGTTGTCAGATCAAACATTCCTAATTAAAGAGGTAAATTGAGTGTTATACCTAAACTCTTTGAGAAGATTGTTACTGAATCATAATTCCAAATCGTCCAACAATAAATTATATTCCTCTAAAAATCCAATATTTCAGTACAAACTATGCCAACTTTGACCCGATGCGAATAATGCGTGCTGAATTTAATAATCTGTATGATTTTATTGACTTTTCGACTAATCATAGTGTCATAAAAAGGAGTATCCTGCAGCGTTTAATCAATAGCTAAATTTGGATTTCCAGTTATATTATATTAATTTGTAATAATTGTGATGTATAAAACATGCTAGCCTGTAAGAAATTGTAATTTCATTAGCGAACTAAATAAATAAAATAAAAAAATGTTGTGGTATTGGTATCAGGAATGTTCTCAGCCGTGATAAGTGATATTATGTCTAACGCTTCGGTGTTACTCGATAATTGAGCCACGACAGCGGCCTAGATGTAAACCCAAGCAAGACAAAACTGGTACTGTTCACAACTAATACCAATATTCCAAGCTTCAACTTGACGCGGGGAAAAATCTGCCAAATACCCTTATCGAACAATGCTAAATACCTAGGATTTATTCTAGACTCCAAATATCATATAAACTCAACACCCAACACAGAGTCAAGAAGGCAACGGTTGCCTACTATACCTGTCGTAAGGTTTTGGAATGAAATGGTGACTTAGTCCCAACATAGTTAAATGGATATACACAGCTATAGTATGTCCTATTCTTTCACATGGATCTCTTAAAAGGTGGACTTCAAATAAGAAAAAATATGTTGTAGATTAGCTATACAAAGTTCAGAGATCGACATGCAGATAACAGAGGCTTTAATAACTGGTCCTTCAGAAGCTCTGAACACTATATTGCACATCCTACCTAATGATCTTCATATTATGGCCATATCTGCTTGCAGCGCATCGAGGCTTCATTCATCCGGAAGTTAAATATCAAGAACATATGGACACGCTAAGATTTTAAGCCAATTACCTCCAACATTGAACCAACCATCCGATTACCCCACACACTGACTTTGATAGAGTTTCAAGAACATATGGACACGCTAAGATTTTAAGCCAATTACCTCCAACCATGAACGAACCATCCGATTACCCCACACACTGACTTTGATAGAGTTTTCATAGTGAGAGTTCCTTTCAGGTACGAGTGGTGTAGGGGTAACTTACCGAGCGAATATACCACCAGAATCTTTACAGATGGTTCTAAAATGAACTGTGGTGTTGGTTCTGGTATCTTCTGTGTCTTCGCAAGCACAGCTAAAATGTAAGAATATTTATCTAATTTCTTCACCGTTTTATTCAATTATCAGTTGTCCATAAATCCCCATGAGATCTTCTAAAAATTTTGAAATTAGTTATACAAATTTTCAGAAAAACTGAAATTTTCCGTTGAAAAATTCAAACTTCTTTGACCATAGCTATCAGCCTAATTTTACAAGCCATAGAACAATTCCAGAGGGGTGGACGTCCCATCGGATAATTTTTCTTTCCTTCATACAAGCATGGAGCACTCTAATGTACATACATATGTATGTAATATATGGTGTTTATAAACAAGAGGACGCGAAGAACGCGCTCTTCTGAAATTGTGTAACTTAATTTGTAGACGAGTCGCGAGAGGACATTACTACACATTAGACATTACTACACATTCGTTCTTCATATAGAGTGTGTGACAAAAATGTGTAAATGATGGTGAAATGTGTAAACTTTCGGTCCAATTTTTTAAACTAAAAAGATATTTAAATAAGTTTTATGTCTTTTAAATCTGTATTTAGAGAAGATATTTTTAAACTAAAATAAATAAAAAATCTACTTAATTATAGTTTAGAAAAAAATTAAATTTAACTCATTTGAATATTTATGGCGCTTGCAACTAAAGGCACATTTTTATGATAAATTAATATTTTCTAATTCAAAAATTTTTTCATTTTGTATCTTTTGTTTGGTTTTAACTTTGAAAGGCATAATCTCGATCAGTTTGTCACACTCTTCTTGTGTAATGATCGTCTATATTTCAAGGAAGTTCTACCAAAGGTATGTTATGTTTTTACATGAGTGTTCGTAAGTGTAACCCGATTTGGAAATCTTTTATTTTACTGATATTTTTTATCAGAAGGCATACGGAAAATGTATAAAATTTAATTAAAATGTCTACTCATATTATAAAGCCATTTAATCGGGATATTTTTAATGATTTGGGCCAAAACTTTTTAAAAATACTATGATAAGGAGTGAGATCGAAAAATTCTTAACACACGTTTTTCATTACATTTTTCAACCAAAGTATTATTTGATTTTTTTATCAAGTTACCTTTGAAAAACATGTCAGTTATTATGTGTAATGTCAATTATATTAATTTTGTTGTTAATCTGATTAAAATGAGTGACCAGAAAAAAGTGCGTACTGAAATTATTAAATATTTTCAACTAAACCCAACTTGGTCTTACAAAAAGTTGGCCAAGCATACAAAGGTCTGCCGTCAAACTGTTTCCAATGTTATTAAACAGTACCGGGAGAACTTGTCAGTTGATAGAAAACCTGGTTCAGGTAGAAGGAATGGTCCACATGATGTTTCTAAAGCCAAAAAAATAGAACGCATTTTCAAAAGAGCTCCCAACACATCCGGTAGGAAAGCAGCTCGGTTAGCTCAGTGCTCGGACTATTTGGTACGAAAAGTTAAAGCTAATGCAGGTTTAAAAACATACAAGGCTCAAAAAGTTCCTGACAGGAACGCTGCTAAAAATTTAGAGGCCAAAAACAGAGCACGGAAATTGAAGTCAAGTTTTATAAAAAAATATTCTTGCTGCATAATTGATGACGAAACGTATGTTCTGGCAGATTTTTCGCAACTTCCAGGTCAAAAGTTTTATGTTGCTGATGCTCGAGGGAATGTTGAAGAAAAGTTTGGGACCCAAAAGCAGACAAAATTTCCCAGAAAGTTCTTGGTATGGCAAGCAATATGCAGTTGCGGCAAAAGAAGCCAATCATTTGTTACAACGGGCTCTATAAATACCGAAATTTACATCAAGGAATGTTTACAAAAAAGGCTGCTTCCATTCATAAGACTTCATTATTTTTGGCCTGACTTGGCATCCTTTCACTATGGTAAACAAGCCCTTGAGTGGTACAAGAACAATAATGTGGTATTTGTACCAAGAGAGGCAAATCCTCCAAACTGCCCGGAGCTAAGGCCAGTGGAGAGATATTGGGCTCTTGTTAAAAGAGAATTGAAGAGTACAAAAAAGGTGTCCAAAAGTGTGGTAGATTTTAAACGGAGATGGACTACATGTTCGAGCAAAGTGACAGAAAGCACTATAAAAACGTTAATGGAAGGGTTTCCGAAAAGGGTTCAAAATTTCATCACTAGTGATTAAAACTATAAAAATATTTTTTTTTGTAAATTGTAATAATAATTTGAATCAAATAAAAAAAATAAATAAAGCTGTAAGTTTAGTGGTTTCTTTTTTATAAACATATATGTATGTTAAGAATTTTTCGATCTCACTCCTTACAACTAAATAATGACTATCCTTGACCAAAAAAATATACAAAATACTAAAATTTTTGCATTAGAAAATATTAATTTATAATTTAAAATGTTCCTTTAGTCCCACGCGCCAAAAATGTGTAAAAGAGATAAATAATTTTTTTTTATTTTTCTAATGTATAATTAAGTAGATTTTTTATTTATTTTAGTTTAAAAGTACCTTCACTAAATATAGATTTAAAAGGCATAAATCTATTTGGAATATGGTTTTTAGTTTAAATATTTAGACCGAATGTTTAAATATTCTACCATCATTTACACATTATTTTCACACACTGTAGCTAAAGCCATTCCGCACAATCCATTGTAACATCGATAAATCTCATACGGTGTTTCAATGAAAATGAAAAAAGCATTCTTTAATATTTTATCTTAAATCATATGTTTGTGCTGATATTTGTAACACGCAAAAATATTGGTCCTACACCTACACTTTAAAGTATACCAATCTATGTAAACCTTATGCGCACTGTACAGGTCGCAGTTTTTATGGAAATTTGGCAAATAGTCTTCTTTTGACCTAATGATAATAGCCTATTGAAAATTGGTCCATTATTTCGTATGGCCCCCATATCCATATTTTTGCTTAATCTTATGTACACTTTACCATACTTAATTAATTATTTTACTACAAAAAACCAACAAAAATTAACATAAAACAAAGTGTTCCTCAACTCAATCACTTTTTGAATCCAGGCTAAAAATATCGCGCTTTGAAGTTTTAATAATATGTTAAAATTGTCTAAAAGTATATACATATTATTGCCCGTAACTTTAAAAATCCTTTAAGTACGGGATAATTTTTGATTTCGTTTTAAAGCCAAATATATTGTCATTAAAATCGTGCAAATAGAATGTTTTACATCCAAAAGGTTAAAAGTCATTTCTCGTAGTGTAGAATTCAATATCAAATAAGTCAGGCAGCCACGTGTTAAAAATAATAAAAATTAAACAAACAAAAAAATTCACAGTGGAATCAATTTTAATTTATATGGAAAATGATATTTATCTTTTGAACGCCAGAACCAATTTTAATAAAATGTACAAGAAAATTTTGAAGGACGATTTAACATTACTGAAAATTTTCTTTGCTACCGCCCTGTTAAAATACAAGGTGAGCTATATGGTGTTAAATGAGAGTGCTTCGATAATAAAAACATATTTAACTGATTTTGCTGAAGTAGACTTTATGGGTATTATAAGACTTTATGGTTGTACTAGAGTATTCAAACGATTAATCGTCGTTCGGTTAATAGATTAATTTTTGACGATTAATCGTTCGAATAAATGAAAATTGTCAAATTTCAAATAACGAATAAACCGAATAATTTCTATCAATTAATACTCTATGACCTTTAACCTTTTGGAAGTAAAATATTATATTTACACGATTTTAAAAAATATCCTTGGGTTTTACAATGAAATCAATAATTATGTTACACTTTAAGTAGTTTCAGAGTTATGGGCAATTATGTGTATGTACTTTTATTAAATTTTAATATATTTTTTCAATATTTAAATCTCGATATTTTTACATTAGTATTAGCTAATGATATGTGGAACATGTGATATATATTTTATATGTGTGGTAAGTTTTATTAAAAGCGGATATGGTAGATGCGGATATGGTAGTTATACGAGTTAAAATCTCTCTAAAATCTATCACCCTGAGGGTGAGCATTCTTTTTAAGGCATACGCTTTGATGGTGGGTATATGAGATTCGGCACAGCCGAATATAACACTAGTTTCTCCCATATGTACTGTACATCGACGAAAAATTACTAACGGAATATAGTTATATTCTATACCTTTCTTACGAAATTGAAGGGTGTAAAATGGGCAATTTTCTTCCATAAAAATGCATTTCCCAACTTTGGAGGTTTTAGAAGTTGATCCGAGCGAAAACATATTTCCGACCTAAATAAGTGCTTTTTTCAAGATATGAAATTTTTTTTAATAACATAAAAAACAGCGCGTTTTAGTATAAAATAGTTGACAACACTGAAGTTCAGTATTATAACATTTCAATAACAAAACGTAAAATAAAATAACTGACACCATACGTAACAAACTACACAAAAACAAACAAAATACTCATCAGTATTTTTTTTTAACAAACATACGACCAGTTTAAATATTACAAACAAACAGTTTTTCAATAATCGCGAAAATAAACTACACAAAACGTTTGCAATTGTTTTGTTTTGATCTTTGCAGTGACAAACAGAAACAAAACCAAAACAACAAAATCTATTTTCTCATTTGGTTTTGTATTGTTTTTGCTTTTGAGCACATCATGTTCATTAACTCAAATGTACGCAGATAGAAAAAACAATGGGAGCAAAACTGAAAAGTTTTGAGCGAAACATTTTCGCAAACGTTTCCTGATGGTTTTGCTCGAAACAAAAAATTTTTGAGTAAAATTAAAAGAAACAGTAGTAATAACAAGTGAGAGTGTTATATTCGGCTGTGCCGAATCTCATATACCCACCATCAAAGCGTATGCCTTAAAAAGAGTGCTCACCCTCAGGGTGATAGATTTTAGAGAGATTTTAACTCGTATAACTAGTATAAACGTGTCGAAATTCATCACTTTTCTGTATTCTGTATTTTTTAGGGTCAAATATGGACTGATCCAGTTTGATAGAGAGATTTTGGCTTCATTGAAACTTCTGTGTGTCGAATTTCATAGTTTGTATTAGAGAGGTTTTGGATCACAATAGACTTTTTTATTTCAAATTTCATTGTTATAATAGTATTTTAAAGCCAGTAATGAGCGTTAAACTAATTTTTTGAATTGGACCTTATATGGAGGTAGGTTCAACTATAAACCGATCCACATATAACATGATAGAGAGAGAGCCAGTAATGAGCGGTAAACTATTTTTTGAAGGGGAACTTATAAGGAGGTAGCGTCAACTATGGACCGATCCATATAAAACCTGATAGAGAGATTTTGGATACATTGAAATATATGTGTGTCGAATTTCATCACTATACTCGTATTTTTTAGTAAGTATTGAGAGTTAAAGTAATTTTTTGCAGGGGATTTTATATGGGGGTAGGGTCAATTATGAACCGATCCTCACAAAATTTGGTAGGGAGATTTTGGATCATATGAAACTTATTTATGCCCATTAAAGCTGTTGTGCGGAAAATTTCAATCCTCTATCTCGTTCCTTTCGGACTCTATCGTGTTTTCAACAGACAGACATGGTTAGATCGTCTTAGAATTTAATAAGGACCCAGAATATATGTATATACTCTTGTGGGTCTATTACCAATATTTCGATGTGTTACAAACGGAATGACAAAATCAATATACCCCCAATATTTTTTGATGGTGGGTACAAAAACAAAATAAAAACCGTATACATTAAATGAAATCCACACACACTTTACGATTCTTTCATAAAATACGTTTCTGCATTTGTTTTGTTCACAAATGTACGATTGTAAAGGCAAACAAAAGCAAGTAGATGAGCGAAAAGACAATTGTTTTGTTTCCGCTCATTCTCACTTAAAAAGTATTTATTTTCGTTTTGCTTATGTACTAAATGATTTAAAAATTTTGAAAAGTTTTGTACATTATGGAAACGTTTTCGAAATGTTTCGTTTGTTTTCATATTCTGATTATTGTTAGTTTTGTATGCACTAACATTCTCCTTTTGTATGAATTTTTAGATGTTGTCTCGGATATTGTTTAAAAAAAAACTTCTCGAAAACATATCTGATAAATGGGGTCTTTAGAAAATCTGCTATATTTAAGGATCCAGAATATAGAGTCTGAAAATTATATTGTGGAAATTACAAATGGTATGACAAACATATATATTAGGCTTCACGCAATATTTTTGAAATTGTGATACCATACTTTTTATTTCACTTTTTGGAACAGCGCTAATATTGGCGTAATTATTTTTTTTTAATTTCAACTCCATCTTCATATCTGTGGCCAAAATACCGATTTTGGCCGATATTTTTTTATAGACCGAAAACTGCTGTACATATTTCAAATCTGACTTTAGTATACTATTCTACAGGAAAATTTAAGATATATAAACTTAATTTGACAGAATTTAGATGCACTATAAATGCATAAGAGCAAAAGAAAAAAATGCAATTAAAAAAAAAAAATTCAAAACCTAATTTTATCATTCGTAAATATAATATTCAATACCCTTAAAAAAATAATGTTAACATTTTTAATTTATTGTAATCCCTTTAGGAGTTATGATGGTTATAATATTGGCTTGTGGTTTAATAATGTCCCATCAAACAATGGCGTTTTTCATCATCATCTCTGAATTTGATAAAATTTTTGTTTTTGCACCATTTGTCTCAGCAAAAAGCATACATTGATTATGCACAAAGACACATTTTTTTGAAATATTTTTTGAAAAAAAGTGCATCTTTGGATAATACTAAATGCACTTTTGAAGCAGATATGCAGATGAAGGAGTTGGAATCCACAATTAAAAAAAATTAAATATTTTAAAAATGTTAAATTAATTAAAAATTTCTCTTAACAATAATTATCCATTACTTTATTTACCTTTGCCAAACGTAAAATAAAAGAACAAAAACCATTCATTTTACTAAACATAAAAAATTCCATACAATGACAAAGTATTACTGAACAAGCAACTTGTCAAGTTTTACTGTTCAATCGACTTGATTTGGGGTACTAACCTGTCAAACTAACAGTTATTTTGCATCCCTTATGTTCGTAATTTCAACAAATAGATATCTAAAGTGTAAAATAACTAGTAGGTAACTTTACCTAATGCGTAAGTTGACATGTATTTTAAATCAGTACCTATGGATTGAAATTACCAAATATTTTTACACCAAAGGTAACTATGCACTGATAGATATTTATTGAAATTACGGGCATTAGTAAGCAACATACACAAACATGTTTTCATGTTCAGGTAAGTTAAATTGGAAAAAACTTAACATGACCGCTGCTTGTTTGTGTGGCTGCTGAAGAAGAACAAAAGCACTGTATAAACACACTTCTGCTTATTGCAGATAATTTAGAAAATAAATTTAGAAATTAAAGCCTAGAAAAACAATATATCTGCAGATTACCTTCTGGAAGGTAAATAGGTTAGTTAAGAAGGACACATAGGTCTCTATAGGGCCTATTTTGCGCTCCTTTATGGAAGAAACAAAATTAAACACTCAATGTTCAGAAACTCAGTTTAATGGACGTAATTCCTAAGAATTTACCAATCAGTGTCCGAGGAATGTTATTTCCAAAATAATATCACTTCTTAGATACTTGGATCTAACATCGAGGAATGCCTGACAGGTGCAAAGGAAGTGCTTAAGGGTCTCACTGTCCTCCCCACATGCTCTACATTCGTAACCCTGTGTGTCTACTCAGAAGAATGAATGAATACCAATTCTTCGATAGTCTGCAACCAGATATAGTAAATTGGATTTACACATTGGTTGTCAGGCCTACTCTAACTAATGTTTGCATTGTCTGGTGGGGGGCCTTAAGAAAGGACAGATATAGAACAAGTATGAATTTATAGTCGGACATTGCCGACCATATGATACCCTACACCAGTCAGTATGTTAAAATTTTGATTTTTTTTAAATAAAGCATTTAATTTGTTTTATTGTGGAATATTTTTACTTATTGCTGACAAAAAAGAGAGATTTTCTACAAGAGGGCTCATAGAGGAGAAGGGGTAAATATGGGCCTATCCTTATAAATTTTGGTAGATGAATTTACGTCTACTACAAGTCATTTATGTAGGGTTTAATCCTTTTATAAGTAATTATAAGTTAATTTTGACCATCAAGTCATTTTCTGAAGGAGAGTCTGTATGGGGGCTAGGGTCAAATGAGGCCCGATCACAATAAAAATTAGTATTATCAATTATTGTTCTATAAAACCAATTTTTGCTGATTTTCGTTGACATTATAAAACATTTAACGTACTTATGAGCCTAAAGGCCCGATTCGGGAGGTACGGTTGTATGGGGGCTAAGAGAAATAATGGACCGATTTCAACCATTTTCAATAGCGATCGACCTTGAAAAAGAGTATGTGCTAAATTTCATCAAATTATCGTGATAATTGCGACCTGTAGCGTTCGCACAAGGTTTACATGGACACACAGACAGACAGACGGACTGACAGACGGACTGACAGACGGACGGACATAGCTAAATCGACTCAGGAATTGATTCTGAGGGGATTGGTATACTTATAGGTGGGTCTAGGACCAATATTTTTGGTGTTACAAACTTCAGCAACAACGCATAATACCCTCCCCACTATAGTGGTGTAGGGTATACAAATATAATGAAAAAATTTAAAAAAAACTATGTTTTCGACAAATTTTAAATATATCTAGAGGTTTAAAATTATGATTCAATATTTAAAATTTTAGTATAATGTTAAATTTCTTAACTATGTAAATTACCATATTTGTTTGACATTAGACTTAGTTAGTTAGTTAGTTAGTTTGAAAGGAGGATGTACACATATACATCAAATCCGAAGAAATACACATAGGCCTCTATCGGGCCTGTTGTGCGCTCCTTGACATTATACTTAAATTTGAAACAAAAAGCAGCTAGAATACCATATGAAACTGTTTGTCATTAGATTGTGTTGAATCCATGACATGAACTAGTTGTGGAATAGCAAAGTATCAAAGACCCTTTACTAATAGGACTGGATAGACGCAGTCTAAGAATTCTGAAAGGGATGCTAACGGAACATTTTTCAGTTAGAGCATTTGCCAGTAAGTGGGACAGGAATGTCGAGAGCACCTGCCTTGACGGCCTTATGCCACGGTGGTCTTTTTCAACCACTGGGTAGACTTGAGAACGGTCTACCATCGCCCCTTTGTTCTTCAATGAAGAACGCCGGTGGCAATTTTTGTACATTGGTTCTGACCGGTCCATGCACAAGTACTTTGTTGGAGTACTCGAGCTATCTAATCTCTTGACCATTGGATGGCCTCTGTTGATTCGGTAACAGCACATAGAGACCGAAGTACGACCATCAATAAGCCGTAGACATTGTTCTTACTCACAGGGACACACTGTGGTAATTCTGATATGAACAGAGTAAACCCTGAACATATCTGGACAAGGAAGAAAAAATCAATGGTATCAAATGTAGTTGATACCTTTCATCCATCATTATTGAACCCAACACACATCTCATTTATACGACACATTCATAAGAGAAAAACATACGGCACATTCATTAGGTAGACGGGCAACTGGCCACCCGTAGTACCAGATTATGCTGTGCTCTGGTCTGACCTTCACCTTTTCCATGCTCATTAGGTAGCACCATAGAAAATATAAAATTGCTCAAAAAGTGAAACTAATTCGCAACATTTCAGGTTATTCATTTCTTCTTATTTCAGGTTTAACAAACCTTTACATTTTTTAAAAGATTTTATGAAGTTAAGGAATATTTATACTGACACTAAGTACTTTTTATTTGACAATTATTGAAAATTATTTACACACTTTCCTGAATCACAGCTTAAAAATTATGATAAAATAAAAATGATGACTTTGAATGCGTGCAGTAGAACAGTGTTTAGAATTTCGCAAAAATCAATTGCGAATTTGAATATACTGGTGTGTTGATAGTAGAATGACATTAAGATACAGAATCGTAAGCTGAAATGGCTTGGGTATAGGTTCAATGGCGAAATGGGGATATTGTGGGCCTTGACCCTCGCAGTTACTAGGTTTTGTCAAGGGCATTAGCGAGTTCTTCGACTGGGCTTTATAGGGGGACCAAGATTTTCTCTCTCATCTAACGGTAGTGATTTGTGTTTTTTTCTCTGTTTTTTTAATTATTATTCTTTGAAGGGAATAACAAAAACGGACATGGCTAGATCGTCGTATAATTTTATAAGGGCTCAAAATATATACACTTTTATGGGTCTGTACCAATATCGATGTGTTACAAACGGAATGTCAAAATTAATATACCTTCATCTTTTTAGATACTGAGAATTAATGTCCAATTCGACCTCATGTACATTTGATTTTTGTCTATTTAAAAGTTTAATGTATTATTTGTTACTTCTTGATTTTTTAATTAAAATTGTTTACTTTTTTATAGAACTCCGGTCGTATCAGCTATTTTATATCAAGAAAAACGGGATTACGTGTAACTGATTTGGTGCAACCATTACTACGTGTCGCAGACCCTAAAATTGCTAGTTTAAAAGGCCGAATTTTGCAAGGGAAATCCATGGGACGAACAGATGTTCAAGTTAAAAACTGTAAATAATTTAAAAAAATATTTTTGTATTAAATGTATATTTTGCAGGTTTTGTCACCAATCACTGGACGAGTAATTGGAGCTAAAGAAATAAGAGTCGGTAGTGATAAAGTAAGCTTAGTAAAACTAATTGTACGCGTTGTGTCTGGACTGCAATTAACAATAACTCCAGATAATACCATAGAAAATGGATACATTGCAGAAACCGCAGTGACGCATAAACTTACAGCTCAATATCAAGAAGGACTGTTAGATATAGATCTAGAATTTTCCGACGGTTCCAAAACTCCGTTAAGGTAAACAATTAAATTTATTTTTGATTTAATATTCCACATATTGCTCATTTACTACATGATTCGTTTTTTTGTAACTGAGAGCTACAGAACATGCGTCATACTAAAGTATTTTTTAAATATTGTGTTTTTTATATTTTAAGTTTATATAGTAAATTTTCATTACATAATAAAATAGTCATGTAGCAATAGACATACCTACTTAAAAATTAGGTATGTATAAGAATGCTCCCAAATTTTGAATTATTGAATTATTGCAGTAACTCGGTAAGCCACCCACCATCACAATTTGATTTTATGAGCTTTTTGATTTGCTAAAAACCATATCTATTGTCCCTAAAAGGATTTTTAGCGTTATATGTTAATTTGGCGATATAAAGGTCATGCTTCTTTTTCTATTTAAACTATCTGTAAGAAATTTAATTTCATTAACTGGATATGCCACATATTTTTTTCATTAATGTGGCTTACCATGTTACTGCACAAAAATAATTTCATTTATAATTATTTTGTTTTATTTATAAATTAAATTTCATATTGCGAAAAAATCGTATATAAAGTTCAAACTATGTACTAAATTACTAAAGACATTTACTGAAACCTTTTTCAAGCAATGGAAATTTCTAAAATCCATGCAAGAAATCTGACCCAATATTGATTGAAATTAGTTCAGATGTCTGAAATGACAATCAAGAAGCAAAATATAAACTGTGCAAGTTTATCACAAATTTTAATCTGAATGTTAAGTGCAAAGTCATTATATTTAAAATATTTTTTGCCTATACCAAATCATACTACAGGACCTGTTTTTGCTGTAGAATAATTAAGCTGTATTTAGCCAAATTTATTCTCATATATAAAGTAACTAAAAATATACCGAAATATAAATTTCATATTGAAAATAAAATGTATATATTTTTTTGAAGCAAGAACATAATAAGCCACTTTGAAAATGTACTAGAACTTGGTTTTTGAAAATAAAAAATATTCAATTATTGTTAGCAGTAACTCGATAAGCCACAATTTTTTGCTAAAACAGTGATTTCCACTTTATTTATGATGTCCATCTATTGGCATCCGATAGCAATGGACCGTTTAAAGTACAAATTTAAAAATTGCTATTTTATGAGAATTTTTTTAAACTTTAATGTCGATTTACTCAAAATTTTATTTTTGCCAGATATTAAATTTCAAAGCAAATTGAAAAAATCCAGAGACAGAAAATAATTATTATCTATGAAATTTTTGCTAAAAAAGTCAGTATGAAAGAATCGCCATAGAAATGTTTTGAATGTATTAAAAGTTTTCCTGAACCTTTTTTAATTGATTTCTTCAATAAACCTTTTTTCTTGATTTTTATAATAAAAATTTAAAATAAGAATTATTTTTGATTTTTATTCTATTTATTTCAAAAAATAAATTATTTATGATTTTTTTAATAATACTCACTTAGTAATTTTTATTTTTCTAAACAAAGAATAAAAATCACCTAAAGAATTATAATTTTCAATTTTCGAAACTAATTTCTGCAAATTTGGTCGATTTTATTAGTGGTTATTTTACCAATTTTCTATTAATCTCTGTATTTTATAGGTAAATATCGTATAATGAGTTTTATAATTAATTTCAAAAAATAAAAATCATTGTCTGATTTTTTTTTTGCTGCAACTATTTAAATTACATAGTTTTTTTAATTTAGTTTAATTAGTGTCCAAAGTAAACAAAGATTGAATTGCTGTTAAACTAAAACTCGTGTTTTTAAGAATATTAACCAAATAAAAAATAATTTACAATTATGTTAAGAAACATATTAAAGTCTATTATATGAATATGGCTTAATTTTTCAAATCCCTTGATTTGTTTAAAAATTATTTAAAAATGATTAAAATGTCGTTAGACATTCAAAGTAATTTTTCAAGAAACGACAGTTATTTGGATTATGGTAGTATTGTAGTAAATGAGTGATGTGTACATTAGAAAGGGGGGGGGGGGGTGGTTAAACCACTGCCCCTATCCATGACTTTTCTCCGTATAGATGTCGTAGCCAAAAAATGACAGCAGATTATATCAAAAATGTTCAGTTTTGTATTAAAAAATTTTAAATTTATAAATATCGAAAACTTCAAAGAATTTGTAATTTACGTATATTTAAATAAGTCTATGTGGAATGGAAAGGGCCGAAAGTAACCAAATTGCACATTTTCTCATATGCATATGTATGCAATATTAAAATATAAACATATTTTATGAAAACAATATATTTAATTGCTCCCGTTCCAAATATTTTTAGAAGTTTTGCTAAAAATATTTACCTATACAAGCTATTGCATATTGCAGCTTACAGACAAATATAAAATTGTTTCGCATGCAATATATGACGCAGCAACCTTCTAACATATTTATAATACCCACAAATATTTTATATTGCTTTCCTATAATATGTACGCAAGCAGAGAATATCAAACTATCAAACTTAAATATTATTTAATATAGGAAATGACTTATGGTCTAAATTTTAACATTTTATGTTGGACTTGAAAAATTATAAAATGTGAAAAATGTATGCAAATTTTATTTAGAATATTATTGAAAAAGTTTGTAGCTATGTTTCTATAAATGTTCAATGTATATTAAATTGTTAATTAATTATACCCTTCACCTTTATAAGAAGGGTATATATAAGTTTGTCATTCCGTTTGTAATTTCTATAATATAATTTTCCGACCCTATAAAGTATATATATATATATTCTGGATCCTTATATTAAGTCATGTCCGTCTGTCTGTCTGTCTGTCTGTCTGTTGAAATCAGTTTTTAGAGGACCCCAGATATCGGCGTGATCTGAATCTTCAATAATTATGTTAGACATGCTTTCGAGAAGACCGTTATTTAAAATCAGCAAAATTGATTTATAAATTACAGAGATATGAGCAAAAATCTGAAACAACCTCTGAAAATTTCATCAAAAAAATAATTTTTTTCATCTATCTATCTATCTATCTATCTATCTATCTATCTATCTATCTATCTATCTATCTATCTATCTATCTATCTATCTATCTATCTATCTATATATAAAATTCTAACGTTACTGACTGACTGACTGATTCATCATCCCACATCCTAAACGGTTGAAGCTAAAGAGCTGAAATTTGGACAGGTGATTGGCCCCACACCGAATAGATCAACTAAGACGGGATTTTTGGAAATTCGAATGTTTAGGGAGTAAAAAAGGGTAAAAACGGGTAAATTCGGTAACTTCATATCTCCTAAACTAGACAAGATACAAAACAGTAAAAAGCTTATCGTCGTTCACTTAAAAAATAAGCAGACAGGTGTCTGGTACTTTTTTCAAATTCGGCCCCTTTAGGGAAAAAACGGGTAAAAATTGCATTTTGGTACTTTTTTGCACCCCATATATCTTTTAAACCAAAGAACATACAAAAAATATATTTGGCTTATTCATAACTTAACGAAAAAATAAAAATACGTATTTAGTACTTTTTGGATATTCGGGGGTGAAAAATGTACTTACTTTTGGTACTTTTTGCAATTCCTATAATATTGAACCTAGAAACATGAAATTAAGCATATATGGCCCGGACTAAGTAAGGACCCATAAAAGGGGACATTTTGATAATTTTTCGTTCCTCAAAAAGTACTTTTTGAAATTTGTATAATATTGAACCTATAAGTATGAAAAAATTACTTTTTCATTTTTTGCATAATATTGAACCTAGGTGTTTTTGATACTTTATCGTTCTTCAAAATGTACTTTTCTAAATTTCTAAAATATTAAACATAGAAACATGAAATGAAACATGTATGGCCCAGATTAAGTGAGAACCTCAAATAAAGAATATTTTGGTACTTTTCGTTCTTCAAAAGGTACGTTTTGAAATTTCTATAATATTGAATCTAGAAACATGAAATTAGGCATGTATGGACCGGATTAAGTGAGATCAGATAAAAGGGGGTATTTTTGGTACTTTTAGGTTCTTTCAAAAGGTACGTTGTGAAATTTCTATAATATTGAACCTAGAAACATGAAATTAAACATGTATGGTACGGATTAAGTGAGATCCGATATTTTTGGTACTTTATGGTTCTTCAAAAGGTATGTTTTGAAATGTCTATAATACTGAACATAGAAACATATGCACGGATTAAGCGAAATCCGAAAAAGGGGTATTTTTGGTACTTTTTGGTTCTTCAAAATATTCTATAATATTGAACCTAGAAACATGAAATTAAACATGTATGGCCCGGATTAAGTGAGATCCGATAAAAGGGGTATTTTTGGTACTTTATGGTTCTTCAAAAGGTACATTTTGAAATTTCTATAATACTGAACATAGAAACATGAAATTCAGCATATATGGAACGGATTAAGCGAAATCCGATAAAAGCGGTATTTTTGTTACTTTTTGGTTCTTTAAAAGGTACGTTTTGAAATTTCTATAATATTGAACCCACAAACATGAAATTTAGCATATATGGCCCGGATTAATTGAGATACCATAAAATGAGTGTTTTTGATACTTTATCGTTCTTCAAAAGACACTGTTTGAAATTTCTATAATATTGATACTAGAAACATGAAATTAAGCATGTATGGACCGGATTAAGTGAGATCCGATAAAAGGGGTATTTTTGGTACTTTTCGGTTCTTCAAAAGGTACGTTTTGAAATTTCTATAATAATATATAATATTAAGCATAGAAATTGAAATTAAACATGTATGGCCCGGATTAAGTGAGAACCTCAAATAGAGAACATTTTGGTACTTTTCGTTCTTCAAAAGGTACTTTTTGAAATTTCTATAATATTGAACCTAGAAGTATGAAATTAAGTATGTAGAGCCCGGATTAGGTGAGAACCCATAAAATGGGACTTTTTGGTACTTTATCGTTCTTCAAAAGGTATTTTTTGAAATTTCTATAATACTAAACCTAGAAACATGAAATTAAGCATGAATGGCCCGTATTAAGTGATAACCCATAACAGGGGACTTTTTGGTACTTTATTGTTCTTCAAAAGTTACTTTTTGAAATATTAAACCTAGAAACATGAAATTAAACGTGTATGGCCTTGATTAAGTGAGAACCCATAAAAGGGGACTTTTTGGTACTTTTCTGTTCTTCAAAAAGTACTTTTTTAAATTTCTATAATATTAAACATAGAAACATGAAATTAAACATGTATGGCTCGGATTAAGTGAGAACCTCAAATAGAGAACATTTTGGTACTTTTCGTTCTTCGAAAGGTACGTTTTGAAATTTCTATAATATTGAACCTAGAAGCATAAAATTAAGTATGTGGAGTCCGGACTACATGAGAACCTATAAAAGCGGACTTTTTGGTACTTTATCGATATTCAAAAGATACTTCTTGAAATTTCTATAATACTGAACCTAGAAACATGTAATTAAGTATGTATGACCCAGATAAAGTTAGAACCCATAAAAGGAAACTTTTTCTTCAAAAATTTTTATAATATTAGACCCAGAAACATGAAATTAAGCATGTATGTCCCGGATTAAGTGAGACCCTATAGAAGGATACTTTATGGTACTTTTTGGTAAGTTCTTCAAAAGGTAGGTACTCTTTGAATTTTCTAAAATATCGGTAGTACAACATTAAAAAATAGAGAGGTTACCACAATTTTACAATGCCTATAAAATGGCTCGCTTACAAGGAAGCGGGTTATAAGCTAGTACTTTGATAAATAAGCAACACTGTGAATTGGAAAAAGATGTACATGTGTGTGTTGTTGTAGCAGCTTAAACTATACAATTTTAATCCGGGGTTCTGTATTTAGGTCCAAGCCAAGAAATTGGGCTACTTCAATGGGGTTAGTCCATAAATCCATTGGGCTAAGTGAAGTAGGGTGGGTTGGACAGTTGAATATGTGGTGGGTATCATGGGGACCCTGTCCACAAGATGGGCATATATTGGGGACGGCACGGTGTATACGGGACCAGTAGGCGTTGAGCCTGTTGCTCCATCCTGATCTCAGTTGTGCCAGAGCAACTCTTGTTTTCCGCGGCAGGTTCTTCAATATTTCTGCTATGGGCGGTGGGCGACCTCCAAGAACGACATTCATGCGGTAACCTGAAACCGCGGTATTGATGGCGTCTCTATAAATGTCGTTCAAAGCTGCTGTATACGAAGTCCGATCTAAGGGATCCTCAACATAACTTCGTATGCTTTCTTCGTATACACGAAGGTCCTTCCTGACATGCCTCGGGGGAGCATCCAACTGTGTGATGTTAAAGTTGGGATGACTCCTCCGGTGACATCCCAGGAGGAACTGTTTAGTCAGCATGACATTATGTTCCTTGACTGGGAGAACCTTCGTTTCCTCATGTAGATGGTGTTCTGAGGTTATTTGCATGCAGCACTTTACAGTCCTTAGGGCGGCATTTTGGCAGCTTTGAATATTTCTCCACTGGGTATCACTCAGCGATGGAAACCACACTGGAGCAGCATAATTGACCACTGACCGGCCAATAGTTTTATAGGTAGCCAACAAGGTTTCTTTGTCCATTCTCCAGGTGCTGCCGGCTAGCGCTTTGAGGACCTTGTTTCTACTTCGCAATTTGTGCGTAATTTCAGTGGCATGAGCTGAGGAAGTAAACAGGCTGCCAAAGGTGACCCCCAAAATCTTTGGATGGTTCACAGTCGGAATTTGGTTTTCATCCACTACGACGCCTAAGTTCAAGTTTACCTCCTTCGTCCAGGTGGTGAAAAGTGTAGCTGAAGATTTCGCTGGTGATAGTTTCAGGTTACGTCCAGTGAAGAAGTTGTGTATTTCTCCGAGATAACCATTCACTCGATCGCATAGCTCATCAACGTTTTGGCCCGTCGCCATAATGGTACAGTCGTCCGCATATGATATCACTTCCACACCTTGTGGAGGTGTGGGGAGTTTAGAGAGGTAGAAATTAAACAATAGGGGGGATAAGACACCGCCCTGTGGTACTCAATGTTTAACTCTACGGGTTTTGGAACATTTGTCTCTAAACTCAACGAACGACTGACGGCCACTCAGATAATTTACAATCCATCTCTTCAAGTTGTTGGGCATGGTGGACTGCAGGATGTCCTGGAAGAGTGTGGCATGGCTGACTGTATCGAAGGCTTTCGATAAATCTAGCGCCACAAGGATTGTCCTTTCACAGGCCTCTGCTGGTTTAAGCCTTGTGAGATCTAGTGGTTATGGCGGTTAATGCTGAGGTGGTGCTGTGCATCTTACGGAATCCATGCTGGTGGCGAGCTGCTGTAAGATGGCAGGACAGCAGGGGGAGGAGGAGCGCCTCAAGAGTCTTCGCGACTGGTGACAGGAGGGAAATCGGCCTGTAGGATTGACCCTCTGTCGCGTTCTTCCCTGGTTTCAGTATCGGGATGACTCTACCCTTTTTCCAGGCATTGGGTATTATCAGGCTGCTCATTGACAGGTTAAAAACCATTGTCAAGTACTCGACTCCCCGTTCGCCAAGGTGTTTCAGCATCAGCATGGATATGCCGTCGGGGCCAATCGCCTTAGATGGTTTGGCTGCGTTGATGGCCACTGCCACTTCAGACGGGGTGAAAGGTTGTGGAATGTTCGAGACTGGAAGGTTGTGAAGTTTGCGAACAACACTTCGTTTCGCCTTATCTCTCTCTGGGTGCTCAATAAAAAGTCGGCAAAATGCACGCGAGCGCCGTTCAGGGTCGGAAATAGTGGTATCTGCAAACTTAATCGCGACCCTGTCATCCTTCTTCGTCGGGTTGGAGAGAGACCGAACCGTAGACCACAACTTACTAACACCTGAGCTCAAGTTGCAGTTCTTCAAATGATCTAACCATTTATTCCGCTTGTCCTCATTTACCAACCTGCTGATATCATGATTCAGCTGGACAATACGTGGGTCGTCGGGGTTGATATTTCGGAGGTCATCGCGCTCATCTGCTAGTCTCGCTGCCTCTGCTGGGAAGTGCGGTCGCACTAAGGATAGTCGACCAGCAGGAATAAAGCGGGCTACTGCTTCGATGACGGTTTCGCGGAACTTGCTCTCTGCTTGGTGTACGTTGCTAGGAGCTGGAAGATCATTGAAGATGCGATCAGTGAATTCTCTGAAGCCGGGCCAGTCTGCTTTCTTTTGATTTATGTAGAGACGGCGTTCAGAGACGATAAAGTCATTTGGTCGATCCAGATAAACGATTATGGGTAAGTGGTCTGAGGCTAAAGAAACTACTGCTCTCCACGTTGCGTAGTTTATCAGACCAGGGCTAGCTATTGTGATGTCTGGAGATCTGGCACAGTTACCCATAATCCGTGTGGGGGCATCATCATTTATTGTGCAGAAGGTGGATTCATCAATTTGTTCCGCCAGTGACGCGCCTCTCTGGTCTTCCCTTAGACTAGAGTGCCAGAGCTGATGATGCGCGTTAAAGTCCCCAAGGACTAGACGCATATCGCCGTCTAATAATGTCCTAATGTCGGGACGGTAGCCTGATGGACAACTGGCTACAGGCGGAATGTAGACATTATAGAGCTCTAGGTCGGTTTCCCCCGATCTGACTGCAATACCTTGGACTTCAAGGTATTGGGCCCTAGCGTTGAGATCAAGGGAAAGAGCTCTATACTGCACTGTTATGAATTATAAATGCAATGCTCCCACCGTTGCTTCTGGTGCGGTCTTTTCGGAGAACGTTGTAACCGTTACAACTGTGCAGACTGGAATTACTCGTCAGTTTTGTCTCCTGGACCGCAGCGACCACGATGTTGTTTAGCTGCATAAATCTAATTATCTCGGGTAATTTACTCTGAAGGCCATTGCAGTTAAACTGCAATATGGATATCACCCCAGGTCTCTGGACCGCAATCGATGGAGTCAGCGGCGAGGGTTGCTGTTGCTGCTGAAGATGTTGTCTTTGCTGCGGTTGTTGTGATTGCGGTGGGGAGGGTGGAGGTGTGGCGTAAGATGACAACGATGACGATGTCGATGCTGCCAATGAATTTCGTCGCTGTTGTTGGCAGCATGGGGCGACAAAAGTCTCCGACCACTCCCGATGATGATTTAGTCCAGAGCAGTTTTTGAGGTGACACCAGCCCAAACAAGTGTTGCACCTTGTGTTTTTTTTTCGTTTAGCGTTGTTGTTCCTTTTGTTGTAATAATAATGTAGTCAGAAAAAATTTAAAATTTATAAGACTAATATGTTTAAAATACACTATGGTGAAGGGTATATAAGATGCGCCACAGCCGAATATAGCACTCTTACTTTTTTATGTGGACTATTAAAATGTATGTATTTATTTTTGAATTGATTGTAAAAGGTAATATACCCATTTTTTACCCATTTTAAAATAAGGATTTTAATGCATTACTTGAGTAAGGAATTATTATTTATAGAAACTAAGCGAAATCTTGCAATTTAAATCGATATATTTAAAAAAATAAAAAAATATTTAAAAAAAGCTAAAATGCCCCTAAAAGTTCCGAAAAATTTAGCGGTGAAACTTTCCTATAAAATCTAGAGATTTTATGCTCCTGACAATCCAATTCCGTCCTTTTAAGACTGATTTGCATAAATTTGATTTAATTTGTCTTATACTTTTCTAACCATTATTTATAACCATATATTAATAAAAATATATTATATATAACAAATGTTTTTCATACAACTTTTATCATATAGATCTCTTTTTACTATATTTCTATTAATAATCTAATGTTATAAAATATAATAAATGCTTCCAACTATTTTTTATTTGCCGACAACATTATTTAAGAATAACCCTCTCATATAAAATTTGTACGTAAAGATTTACAATCCCAAAAATTAAAATTTATCTCACTATATCTACTTTGATGATAAGTATGTATTATATTCAAAAATATGTTAATAATGTTAAAAATAGAATTTTTAGTAAATTATTAGATTGTACGCAATTTCAGTAATCAGTAAATTACTGCATTTTTTGCGGTTACTGCAATTTTTTACTGAATACTGAAATTTTTTCAGTATTTTTCAATAATTTTTTTACTACAATTTTACTGATGCTGCAAAGTGTCTATCTATGGTTGTTTGTAGATATGGGTTTGTAGTATGGGTCCAAATAAGTTTTTAAATAGTGAAAACGCGTCTCTTAGTATCCTTTTGTACTCGAATCGATTTTGTAAGTCTCAAATGCAAATTTAACAGTGCCATATTAGGATATGGCACCCGACACCAGAACTCCGCCTCCTCTGGTGTCCTTGCGATGAAAATGCATTTCTTTGTCTTTATTAAGTCTTGGATATAAAAGTTGTATCCATCTGACCCAGAAAACCAACTTTGAACAATGTATACCTTCAAGTCATTGTATTCGTTGCATATTGGACGCCCTGAGCTTTAAGATTCTAAATAGTGGTTTCTTTTGAAGGTTTCGGCAAAATGTGAACCTTACCTTTCCTTATGATATCGTTTTTCCACAATTTTATGATATCGTTTTCGGTATTATAATTTCCAGTAATGACGATAGTAAAATCTCCATTTAAATATGGTTTTTGCATTTTTTATAACCGTCTAATAGTTTTATAATTAACCTACAAGAAATAAAAACATTTTTGATAAATATTTTCATTCTTTTTATTTATACATATAAATATGTATATGTATATTTGTATTTGTTTGTTTTTAAATAATATAATAAATAATAAATGTTAATTAACAATTATTGCGATTTAAATATAAGAAAGTGAAAATACAATTACTGTTATTAAAATTAAAGTAAATAGGTATTCGGTTATTTAAATAAATGGGTTTAATTGGCTTTCGATTTGTATTTTTCTATTTTGTTTAATCTATCGTTGGCATACAAAAAAATTTTTAGTTTTTCTGGCACAGGCATCTACAGATTCAGCTGGATACTTTTTCATGAAGCCATCTGAAAAGTATGTACATATTTTAATATGCAAATATATGAAAATTTTAGATAAATTAAAGCCCAAATTCCATGTGTGAACTTGCGTAATTCTCCTAAAGTTGTTTGTCTGTAATAATAATAATAATAATAATAATAACAAGTAAGAATGCTATATTCGGCTGTGCCGAATCTTATATACCCTTCACCATAGTGTATTTTAAACATAATTGATCTTACAGTCTAGTTAATAAAAACATTAAAAAAATTTGAGTCGATTTAAGCCGAATGTTTCGGCGGCGGCTCAAGCAACTAAATATAGTTCGGCGGCGGCTAAGCTCCGACTCGAAGCCGGTCGACTTCGACCTCTGATTCATTGCTGGTAAACATTGACGAGACGTAGATTTTGTTTTTGTTTATCGTAAAAAAAAATTGTTTTAAAAAGCACTTGGAAAAAATTTGTGTTAGTTTTAAATTTCAAACTTACATTATTCGCATAAAAATTATTGTACAATAACTCACAATCTACTCTGATATAATTGAAAACGTTTTAAATACTTTTTTCTATTCATCAAAAAAAATATTTGCAAAACAAAAGGGAAAATTATTTTATTTTAACAAAAAATGCAAATCATATTTTTTGCTGTGTATACTTTGTATGTTTGAATTCAAACATACAAAAAAATACACAGCTGAATAAAACCAAATACATCTACACACACACGTGTACATCTTTTTCTATGTACAGTGTTTTTTAGTGTTTTTGTTGCTTTTTTAACAATTTTTTGATGAAATTTTCAGAGGTTGTCTCGGATTTTTGCTCATATCTCCGTTATTTACCGACCGATTTTGCTGATTTTAAATAGCGATCTTCTCGAAAGCATGTCTAATAGAATTATTGAAGATTCAGACATCGCCGATATCTGGGGTCCTCTAAAAACTGATTTCAACAGACAGACAGACAGACGGACAGACAGACAGACGGACATGGCTTAATCGACTCCGCTATCTATAAGGATCAAGAATATATATACTTTATAGGGTTGGAAAATTATATTATAGAAATTACAAACGGAATGACAAACTTATATATACCCTTCTCACGAAAGTGAAGGGTATAATAATAATAATAATAATAATAATAATAATAACAATAATAATGTTTACTTATATTACAACAATATTGAAAATACTATATTTACCAATATAGCGTATTTAGCTGGATCTTTTACGTCTGAATTGAATTCTATAAACTGTTTAAAATCCTCGAATGGAGTGTTGGGTAAAATGTTTGAATTTTTAGTTTCTAAATCACCTTGTAATTTTTTCATTCCATTCTTTGTTACAATAATTTCCTGTGTTAGTCTTTCCAATAAGTTTGTGTTGCTAGTAATTTTTTTGACTTCGATATTGGAAAGTTTTTCTAAAACTTTATCTAGGTTATCTGAAAATAAATGAGTAAAATTATATTGTCATATTTATAATATTTTTTATTACCAATTTCTCACCTCTTTTATATGTACTTTTTGTGGACTCAGGTTCTTCATTGTCCAGTAATATATTAAAATCGTGTGAACGCTTCATTGTCTTCTTAGTGGATAAATGGAATAAAAATAAATTGATTGTAAAAATGTAAACATAAACATTTTGTTACAGAAACAACATTTATTTTAGATATCTCATGTGAAAAATTTATAGAATTTGCCGAAAATATGTTGAAATATGATGATTTCAATAAAAAATTGCGTACATACATATACAATTCATTTTTAATCTTCATACACATAAGATAAATATTGTTTTTGCAAAAATGAGATGATTACTTACCGTGTTCATTTTTATTCAAAGCTTAATCACAATTAAAAATAACTATTATTAGATTAGCTTTTATCTATATTTCGCTTGAAAATGTTAAATTTTAATTATTTTTTTTGTTTAAAGTTTTTTTCAAATATATATATTTGCTTTTTTGTTTTATTGGAAACAAAAATATTTAAAAACGAGTTGGACCAAAAGGGTACAAAAGGGAGAAAAACGACTTTAGGGCTTTGAGACCAATTTTTCTGTTCTAAAGCAACTAATTTTAGAAGCCCATCCAATGGAAGTTCTGTATTTCTGTATATCATAAAGACACTAAATTTAAAATATTATAAAAGCGGTTAAAATTAGTACTATTTAGCATAAACACCAATTATTTTCTTTACTTAAATATAATTAACATATATTCCATTAAATATTGTTCACAAAAAAATTATAAGGAGACCTTAAGAATTTTGAATAAATGAATATTCAAATATGACATGATAATAATGTTATGAAACTAATTAACTAATTTATTATAAAAATCTAGTACTCCAATATAGTTCACAAGATATTTTAGTACATTTCATGTTCGTATATTTCTGCTAACATGGCTTCAATATTGTTGACTTCGAATAATTTGTGTAGGAAAATATTTTTATATTATAGGAAAGCAATATGAAATATTTGTGGGTACAGTAGTTTTCGTTTATAGTCCACAACTACAGTTGCTCAATTTTTGTGAACTATAAGCGATTTAGGACTATAACCGAATTTATTTTAAGCAACTTTATGGACTATAACTGAATCCTGATATAATACACATTTTGGACTATATACAAATTATGTACTTTCTTCAATAAAACCACTTTTTAAAAAAAATAAAAGTTTAATTAAAATATAACACCGTCGAACAAAAAGAGAAACAAATCGTTAGACAAGATCCGTATGATATACGTACGATGCTATAAATTTAAGGAAAAAAATCTGCGTATTTTGTTTTTTATTTCGTCAAATTTGGTTTCAAGCCAACAAGAAGAGTTGGGAAATATTTTGTATTATTTTTATTTATACTGTTAGGATGAAAATCTGTCAAAAATGTCTTTTAAAATTCTTATCTTTAAAAATCTATAAAAAATGTTCAATTTATTTTTTCAAAAAAAGATTTTTTTATACATCTTTTGATGCAGACAGAATAAACTAAAAATAACACAAAATATCTTACAACTCTTTTTGTTAGCTAGACATCGGAAGGTGTAATCAAATATCGTTTTAAATAAAATCAATAGTTTAAACAAAAACCTTTACATATTATTTATTGTAAATCAAATACTTTAAAAGCTTATTGTAATAAATAACAAAAAAACTTAAAGTACGATTTCCATTTAAAGGATCAGAAAGTAGAATCTAAAATTTTATATGAAAAACACTAACTAAAACTGAGTAGTTTTCATACAAAATTTTTAAAATCGGGAATAAGTCTTTGGATGACTAAATCAAACTCAAAATAGATATCAATTTCTATATGAAATATAAAGTACGAATTGTTGAACATTTAAAAGAATTCTATAACCTTAGATTATTTCTTTTTTAAAGAATTTACAATAAATGATTATATATTTTCAAACAATAAGTTTGTCAGACTATATGAAAATTTTTTCTATACAATATTAGTTATGCATGCAAAGAAAATTTGGCCTTTAAACGAAAGTGGCCTATAGGCAAAGTGTGGACTTAAGAACAAGTATTTTGTACGAAATTTGAAAAAAGCTGCAAGTGATTGTTTTGTCTTATATCTCTTTAAGCCAAGCGAAAAGTACTGTATAAATAATTTTTAGATTGTATAGCAAATATACTAAAAATATATTTTAAATATGCATATTTTGAAATATGTGGTAATTACATATTTATTGCAAAGTCAAAAATAAATATATATAGAAGCATTTACTAATATTTAAACTCTGGTTATAACCCTAATATGCATATACATAAGTATGTATGAACTTTTGCTTTTTAAAATGTTATTAGGCCACTTGTTTTTAACATGAGATACATAATGTTGTGCTGTTCAATCTGTAACAAAAGCTTTTGACGCTTACAGTATACATATATGAATAATATTTTTAAAATATCGAGAATATCGAGATGTAAAATTCTCTCATTTTTACAACAAATCATAGACGAGTTCTGTGTAAATCCAATACATTTGTAAAACTATTATTCTCTTCCAAAACTTTTTCACTAAAATTAGAGATTAAGAGCACTTTAAAGTCCTTTTTATCACTAAACATTATATTTTATAATTTTTTGCACACTTTAAACGCTTTTGATAGCCCAAAAAGAATATTTTACAAACTAAAAAAAAACAAATATTCTTTTTTTATTTTTTACACCAAATTTTTGTTTTTTAATATTGCAGATTAAAATACAAACAGATGCATTTAAAAAAATATTTATAGAATAACTGCCTTAAGGCTGGTCGAAGTCGTCAAAATTGTTTATCAACTTTTACAATTTAATTTGAAAAAATTGAAATGTATCAGTGTTATCTACCTAGGGATTTTATAAAATTTGTCGTTTTTTATCGCTTATATATGTAACCAAAACCAAAAGTTTATGTTTTGTTTGACAAATTTAAATTGTAAAATAAATTAAAAAGCACAAGTGAGAGTGTTATATTCAGCTGTGCCGACTCTCATATACCCACCATCAAACCGTATGCCTTAAAAGGAATGCTCCCCTATAAACATCAGGGTGATATTACTCATCAAATTAACTGAAGAAGACCTTATATGAGAGATAGGGTTAATAATTGATAATTAAATAATTTCATAAAATTTTTACAACAATTTGGGTTCATGCATTATATTATTGCCCATTTTTAATACCAAACAAACCTTACCTATAGAGAATATTTGTGGAAAATTTCAATCCTCTATCTCGTTCCTTTTGGGCTCTTTCATGCTTTCAACAGACAGAGGGACTGACATGGCTAGATCGTCTTAGAATTTAATAAGGATCCAAAATATATATACTTTTGTGGGTCTACGACCAATACTTCGATGTGTTACAGATGGAATGACAAAATCAATATTTTTTGATGGTGGGTATAAAAATTATTCCTGTAAAATTTTTTTATAAAAAACGTTTTAGAAATAAAAATATCGTGTAATATATAATAAATATTAGACGGCACATTGTCTCGAACCGTAAATAAACTTTTATTTAAAATGTCACGTGAACTAAATAGAGTGTATATTATTTCGTGCAATTGAAAAAATGTTGCGGAAATGTTGTTAGAAACATTTCACATTTTTTTCAACAATGCAAATAGAGTACTAATTTTTCCTACCGAGCGCGTCCCCGGGTGGCGGTTAGGGGGTGGTGACTGAAAAAAAACAAACATGGAAAATAAAAATGAAAAGATAAGAGTTACAGTATAGGGCCTAAATAACCCAGTACCGGCGGCAAGTGTTGATCTAATGGCGAGTCTCGTGTCGTCATCCTGCAATCGTGAGCAAAATACTATTACGGAGGTGGACACCTTGGCCTCCGTGGCTGAGGCTAAAACATAGATAAACCGATATTGGAGGAAGGGGTGTAATTGTCAATTGTAATTACATTTTATATGGTTAAAGCGGCAATCAAGAGCTTTGCTCCCTATAAAGCTGCAAGTCGATAGACAAAGACCTAAAATTTTAACAGCATGTTTATGTAAAGGGACGATCGTTGGAATCCGCTTTAAACGTAGTTGTCCATTACATAGGAGAATCCTTCGATAGCAACCTATGCACACTGCGGTATGCATTGACATCGAAGACGCTTTTATTAACGTACACACTGATGCTCTTATTCAATCCCTTACCAGTTTTATGTTGACCGGGTGCTCCGTAACAGGATCAACTACATACTAAGGAAGATATGAATAAGCTGCGAGATGTACGATATAATTACACAGTGAAACAAAATAAACGAAAATTTAAATACCTGGGAAGTGATACTTTTTATGAAATGTGGATCCGAGTAGAACAAGAATATGTTTTTTTTTAATTTGTCAAACACCTCCAAAATCTTGAGTTACGGCCAAAAAATCGGATATTCGTACCTTTAAGCACTTTTAAATCAGTAACTTAGTTGTATCTGAACCGATTTTAAGTTTCTCTACGGATTTAGAAAGCAGATGCTGATGTTTTTATAATGACCAGTGTTGCCACTTTGGTTATTATTAACCAAAATCGGTTATTTTTATTTTGCATGTGTACATGTGAATTATTTTTTCGTTTTGGTTATTTTTTGCAAACAATTGAACTAAAAGCTGTTTGCTTTTATTCCAAAAATAAAATTAAAAAAAAATTTTATCTCTAGTTTTAAATTAATTATGTTAATATACATATCGTCCTGTTTTGAATTTTGGTAATATTTATGTGGAATGCAATTTGTACATCTACTGCCCAGCAAAATATTTGCTTACAAATTCACTAGAAAAATCACCAGAACTCATCGGGTAAAGTACTTACAATTCTACTAGAAAAAGTACTTATTTTTGTTTGAGATGTTCCAAAAGTAAGTCAATATTATTTGGTTGGAAATAAGTTGTTTTTTAGTAGAGTTATTTATAGAATATTTATGAAAAAATAAAAAGTCGACACAGACTGGGGTTGAACTCAATACCTTCCGTCTACCAGTTGAATGCTACTCTTACTACACCACTGCTTTGTTGTTTTATTGTGCGTCAAATAATAGTTTTCACACACAAATACTATTTTATTTTCTGTTTGTCTAAAAATAGACATTTGATATCGTGTTCACAAAAAAAGGAAAAAAAAACAGAAAAAGTAACTGTTTTATTTTTGTTTGTTTCTTTATTTTGATTTTTTTTAAACTTTACCTACAAAGTAAGTCATTAATGAAGTACTTAATAGTAATCGTTGTAAGCAAAGATTTTGATGGGTGGTTATACTTATGTGCACAAAGGTATTTTTCGATATATTAATTGGTTAGGATTTAGCAAAAGTACCTATGAGTTTTCCACATATTAAATGAGTTGATTAAAATCATAACACCGTAATATTATTTTATTTACACTAGTCAATCTATCACTTAACTTAAAATCACTTTTTGGGTCGATTCAAACTCGAAAAAAAATTGGTGAGAATAGTCTACGTGCTTAGTAGATTATGTCCTCCAACTTAAATTTAAAGTATAATTGCAACTTCTATACCTATTTGAAATTTTGCATAAACAAATACAAATTTGCCGAAATTCGAAGATAAATGATTTAATAAGAATAAATAAAGCATTTTCTGCTAATTGATACAAAAATAGTATCACAATATCTTTAAAGTATTAATCAACTGATAGTTTTAAGTAACACAGCTAAGGAAAATAAAATTGTATTGTATACAAAAGTTGTAATAACATCTAAACTCGTAAGACGAACAATAATCGCGATATATGCAAAGATTTGATACTCATGACCTTTGACTTCTACTATCTCATCATGACTTTTAGTTCTTTATTTACATTTTCTAGATGATGTTGTATACTAGTTTTTATTTTACCGTCTTAAATTCTATATTTTGGTCAATTTGTCTGATAATTTAGATAGATTACGTTTACAAATAATGCTGAAGTTATGTATGTAATGCTAACATCCGCTACATGGTATTATAATTTAAACCCAAATTTCGAACGAAATCTTCAAATCTGTACAGAAAATGGGAAGAATTTTATAATTTAAAATTGTTTTCCAAAAAGACATATGAGGAGTATTTTTAAATTGCGCTAAAACGCGTTAAAAACTCAGTTATTTTTTAAAATAAATATTAATTGCATTTGTTAACGAATCTGCGAAGAGACATATATTTATTGTTGAAAACACGATGCCAAAATATTTTTAATTGACCTAGTTTGATTGGTATAGAAAATGCGAAATATCGGTCAACGATTTCACCTAGCCCCCATACTATGCCTTATTCAGAAAATTACTATATTGCTTAAAAATATAATCTATAGCGATAAAACTCAATATAAAAAAGTTTTATTGGAAATGTATTTGTCAAAATTTATCGGAATATAATTGACCCTATTCTTCATAAAAAGTCACCTCTGAAAATGACTTTAAAGCTCATATAGCAACAAAATTCAATATAATCAAAGTTTAAAGGAACTAAAATATCTTTGTCAGATTTTATGAGAATTGGTCCATAATTGACCATACGTCTCATATAAGATCCCGTACAGAAAATTACATTAAAGCTCATAACTGTCTTCATAATACCAGTTTAGCGACGAAATTTAACATAAAACAAATAAAAATAATTTTGTTTACTTTTTTCTTAATTTGGTTATTTTTTATTCGAATTTTGGTTTGAAAAAAAAAATTGTTGTGGCAACACTGATAATGACATAACGTGTAAGTAAACTGGAGAAGTATGTGTAAATTTCATCAGCAGACATATTTGTTATTTTAGTTTTGCACCGTTGTCCAAGTTTTGAGATGCTTTTTGAAAGTATTTTAAAAAGGAAACGTACTATTTATTAACAGATTAGAAACCCATAGTTATTCATGAGTAAAACACAACATTGCTTTTAAAAATCCACTTTTGACGACGTTATTGTTCATTTTCATAATAAGTAGGGCTTTATATGGGCCGATCCTCATACAATTCGGTGGAAGGATTTAGATTTATATAAAAGTTATTTATGCTGAATTTCATCTTGATATTGAGGTAATTATGAGAATTATAGAAATAAAGTCGCTTGCTTAAGGAGGATTTGCATGGGGACTAGGGTCAAATAAAGTACAATCAATATATAAATCGGTATAAATAAGTTTGCTTTAATATTAAAGTTATTTAGACAATACGGCCATATTTGACCACAGTACCAACCCTCCTTTAGAAAATGACTTGAATTCCATAATTCGCCTCTTAATATTAATATCACGATAAAATTCAGCATAAGTAACCAATTTTTTGAGGATAGGCCCAGTTTTTGAACAATTTTCTATGAACAGAAAGTTTTGGAAGGTGTTTGACAAATTAAAAAAAAAACATATTATTGTTCTACTTGGATCTTCCTTTCAGAAAAATAGTATCACTTCCCAGGTATTTATTTTTGTCGCATAGTGTTATCAGTTAAAAGGTGTTTCGCGGTATACCACGATTAATAGCCTCCTATGGACCCTAAATGAGAAAGGACTTAGACCTGTCTGCTACGCAGACGATGTCGTAATACTTTCAAATTACTTGTGCAGAAAAGCTGAGAATGCTCTCAAAACGACTTTGAGCTGGGCCATATGTTGTACTACAACCAAAGTTCCGGAAACATTGCTAGATATTCCAGCCATTGAAACATATTTAGGATATAAGACGGCTCTTAACTTCAGGCAAACTGTCCAAAAGCAGTTATGAAACACGTCAGCAATGTACACTTGACACATTGGAAGGTTATACACACTTATCGAACTTAACTGATCTCATACCAGACACAGAATATGTGGGAAAGTTTGAAACGCTGATCCAAGATAGAATGTCGTGGGCAAGCGGAAAACTAGAGCAAATACCAGCTGGAATCCTTTGGTACACGGATGGCAGTAAATTGGGGGATAATGTTGGCCTCGGTTTTTATATTAAAGACCCAGAAACTCAAATATACCACCATTTACCTAATCCTAACACAAGCTTTTAGGCAGAAGTCCTATACATATATACTCAAAAAATGATGTAGGTAAATACAACTGAAAAGTAATTTAAAACAAACTTTTCACTTAAATCAAAGGAGTTTTTCAATTATTTTTGAATGTTGTTTTTATAACTGACAAATTATGTAGAAACAAATGTTTTTCCCTTAATTTTAACTAACAAATAACAAACTACAAAATGTGTATAACAAATGTTTTTTCAGTTATTTTTACTAACCAATTTTTACCTACAGAATTATTTTTACTGACAAAATTTTACCTACCAAATCATTAAAAACTACTGCTCTTTTCATTCAATTTATAGTAAAATAAAAATTTTATATTTGGAGTTTGTTTTAATTCAAATTGTTGTTTAAATATTATATTGATATATACTTAAAGATATTGCCCGATCCCTCATTTGCACTACATGCGTAGACGGAATCTTGCGGATAAATATTGAAATGGATGTCTTCTTCCTACACTTTACGGTATTGCAGGACTTCTACCAGTCCTAGGTTGCACCTGTGTTATTAAGAAGAAGTATTACTAAATATATTTTATAGATTAAGTTATAATGGAATAAGTCCATGTAGTTCTCACTGAGGACTACTCAAGCCAATTCTTTACGTCAGACAAATCCCAAAACTACTAAATTGCTAATATCGTTCTTTGGTTTATTTGGTTGAAACATTTAATTTTTCAAAACAGAAACACATCCATATACAACACAATTAACCGTAACTTTTAACTGTATTAAAAAACATTTTTTTTCGACGGTTATTTTTTAAACAACATGTATAAAATGTTAAAAAGTATAATTATTTATATAACTACTAATTTTTCATTAATTTTTAACTTAAATGAAAACTTTTTGAACAAAATAAATACATTTGTTACATTATCTAGGCAGTCCTTAGGTTTCATATCACAATTTTTATAACTTGAAAAATCTACTTGAATTTATAAAGCTTTCAAATGGCGGATTTTGACCACATTTTTATTTATTTTTCCTTTTTTTCCAGAGATAAATCCAAAATTTAGTATTGAGATTTATTGGACTCCTTGAGGTATCTAAAAGTAGTATATTTTGTTGTAAGGATCTGTACTTAAACGTTCCATGATGTATTTTTGGAATCGTTCTTCTGTTTCTAATTGAATTATCTAGATCGTTCTGGATTTCGTTCCACTAGGATCGATATTTTCTGGCAATGTTGGCTAGTATATATTCATGTTGATATTAGAACATATCTCAATTTCCCCGACATTGTAGCGGAATACAAGTCCAAAACATGCCTTAAAAAAACGTCATCCTCTAAGTAGATTTAAGTTTTTACAATAACACTGTAAGTCAAAGATTGTGGGTTAATTTTTTTATCATCGTGAATAATATTTAACCTGATTTTGGAGTTAGACCATAATGATATGGAAACATTCAGCCTGTAATCATTTGGTTATAAAAAGAATGATTCTACTATATTAAATGGCGTTTCTTCGAGGCATGTTTTGGAGTTGTATACTTCTACAATATACTTAAAAGCTGATATTTAAAAGAATGCATACCAGACAACTTTCCCCGAAAATGTTTTACCCTAGTATTATAAAAATGGTTCTAATAAGTTGAATTAGCTACAGAAGAATCATCCCATTAATATATCTTGGAACTTTTAAATACAGATTCTTGTAACAAAAAATAAGTCCCAATATCGAATTTTGGTTTTATCTCTGGAAAAAAGGAGAAAAAATTACAAATACCCCCAAAAATCAAGGTGTTCTAAAGTTGCATATGTTTACTTGCTTTAAAGATGAGTCTCTGAACACAAACAAGTTTTGTAAATATGATAGTAATCGGATTTATTTTTGATAATTTACGAGTTTTGAATTTTAAAATGATAAAATATATAAAGTCTCAACACAAAAAAGTTTTGCAATATGATAGTAATCGGATTTATTTTTGATAATTTACGAGTTTTGAATTTTAAAATGATAAAAAATTATATATATACAGTTGCGTTCAAAATAATAGGAGTGAAAATTTTAAAAATTTTGAATATAAATTATTTAGTGAAAGATTTAGATTTTTAATTAAATATTTTTATAATTTATTTGTTTACTTGTTCTCTAATTTTTATAACCGTTATTTTAAATGTTGAAGAAATTTATATAAAAAATATATATTTTTTAATGTATATACAAAATCTATTGTTCAAAATAACAGGAGTATTCGATTTAAGTTCAACTGTTTTTAAAATAAAAACAAAATCGAAAGCACTTTCATCTAAAATATTATTAATTAATGTGTGAGAGTACAACATCAGTATATACTTTTTAGGGACATTTCGGTGGAGGACTACTTCCTTTTGGTTGAAAGTTTAGACACAGAAGTTGTCGCATTTGCCCCAATGCTTGCATCACATCACCCACGCGTTATTGCGGTTGGAGAGGGAAATGGAAATTTGCTAAGGGTGACGTTACTCTTATCAGAAGACTGTAGAGTGCGACGCAATCTTGCGTCTACAAAGCAATCAAAATACAACACATCACCATTGGCAAGTGCTTTAGCTGCAGTTGAAGTTGACTTCAACAACGCTAATGACATTGTGAGTAAACACGAAGTTGTGCAGAATGATGGAATATATCGAAGGGAGAAAACTAAATTTTCAAATAGTAAAGGAGATTTATCGGATATTATAGGTTAGTAAAATTTGTACCGTATTAAATATTATTGGAAAGTATACTAAAATTTGTTTTTAATTACAGGGGTACCGTTGCGCGACTCGAGTCATAATGAACCCACAGTTCAGGCAAGACAACATAGGGGAAATAATCACTCCTTTAATAAACTACATTATGGAACAAAACGTCCTACAAAAAACATGTCTTCAATTGAAGTTGGCATGTACGTCTTGTTAACAGCATTTTGCTTTGCAATTGTTGTTTTCGTAATATCATGTGTTGTTTATGCATCAAAGTTTAAACCATCTCACATAGAATGTGGTTTAGATTCCTCCGATATCACAAAAAAGCCCTTAAGCAGTGATTTATTAATTCGTGATTCAAAATTTCTCAAAGAGCCTACCACAAATGCGCACGATTGGGTCTGGCTAGGACGATCAACCATGGATAGGAGTTCGATGTTAACATTTTCATCTCAAGACCAAAATATTAATGCTAGAGGTATAACGTCGCTGCATCTAAATAAAGTGCTATGTTTTGTATGTGTATGAATATAGAATATACAAATATCATATATAATGCGCATCTTATATAAAGACTAAAATAAATTTTAAAAACGCTTCTTGCTACGGGTCGAAAAACAAAAGAAAAAGAAACACAAAACGCAACATGCGTCTCTCTACTGTACTTTATGTTTTGTTATTGGAATATTCGAAATTAGGTTAAGCATTATTTTCGTGGCATCCTAGAAAGTGCGTTTCCATTAGCTCTTTTAGAGTGTCAAAACTGTCAGTGGTCCAGATGTCATTAGTTTTTATGTACGATGGAATTGTTGGACTTGAAAAAACCTTGCATAGCCAGCTGGTTTCCGAAGAATTTTCTATTTCATTGACTGTTTTTTGGCTTTCCGAGTCAGAATTTTTAATGAGGATTCATATGCGGCCCAATTGCCGTCAGTTTTGCTTTATTAAAAGCTTTCTGCATTCAAAGCGTTTTTTGGTATTTCCGCATTCCACCTGATTCTATAAAATATCTGAAGTTACTAATTCATAGCTAACGTAGAGCATGATAAAAATTAAAAATTGAAAAAATTGTGAGTTTTTTACTTAGTGTCAGAAACTCAGATATTTGACCAAACAATTTTAATATCTTTCTACCAAATTTTATGATGATCGGCCCATATACAACCCTATCCTCCATATAAAGCATTGGCAATTACTAACGGTTTTTTAAAACCAAAGACATGGTTATCTAATAAATGTATAAATTGTACGGCACCTATATAAAATACTTTCAAAAACTTGAAAAACGTTACAAAACTTCAATCAATATGCACACACATTTCTCTAAATCATTAAAAAGGGTCAGCTTTTGCTTTCTAAATCCGTCGAGAAACATAAAATTGTTTGGATTCAACTTAAAGTTTTGTTAGTGCTTAAAAGTTTGAAAATCCGATTTACCCGTAGCTCAAGATTTCAAAAACAGAAACAAAAACATTGCCTTTGTAGTTATACAACACGCAATATAAACGTGTTGTTTTTGAGATGCGCATAATGGAGTTCCATTCAACTTCTCGCATTTTAGCCGTCTGTCAAAAAAGTTAATTAAATGTATTTGTATGTTGGAAGTACAAAAGCTTAGGATGCTTAGGAACGCGTATAATGCATCATGAATTTTGATTAATTTAAACAAGTTTAAATGTAAAAAATAAGTAATAGCTGCAGAAAAACGCAAAGTTATTTTAAAAAAATGTAACCTGACACTTGAACCGTAGAATGCAAAGAAGGAATGAAAAACACACAATACTTTGACGCGAACATGGTTGGTGTGGAACTCCATTCTTAGGTATAAGCTATAGAAGTTACACATAATATATTTTGTATTATTATGGCGCTCATGTAATCCAATGAAAAAACAATACAAAGCTCTTTCTTTAAGTGCGGCAAAGATATATTACTGGAAATTTTGTTTTGGCGGAAAATTTATTTTCTATGAAGTTATATGTACATACATATGTATGTTTACTATCTATTACACCGTCCGACACTCAAAATTAGACATGAACCGGATGATATACTTCTGAAACTATAAATTTAGTGGAGAAAGACTGCTTTGTTAGTTTTTAATTTCGTGATCCCGTGTCCTTTTTAAAGGACTTCAAAGTTGTAAAATTCACAGTTTTCAAAAAATATTTTAAAATACTTCTACTGATCAAGCAATGCCAAAATTGATGTCATGCTAACAAAAAGAGTTGTAAAATATTTTGTGTTATTTTTAGTTTATTCTGTCAATGATCAAAAGATATTGAACCTAGAAAAATGAAATTTAGCATGTATAGCCTTGACTAGGTAAGAACCTACAAAAAGAAACTTTTTGGATTAATTTAGATCGTATAAAATGGGTTACAATTGGTATTTTTTGATTTTTTTAATAATATTCGAAATGACTGTTTTTAAACACATCATGGTTAAGGGTATATAAGATTCAGCACAGCCGAATATAGAACTCTTACTTGTTTATCTTAAATTTGTATATCATCCGGTTCTTGTATAACAAATTTTTCTCTTTTTGTCGGACGGTGTTATCTACTATTAGCATTTTAT
>NC_060951.1:14526610-14529005 GCF_022045245.1 Lucilia cuprina
TATAATTGACATTACACATAATAACTGACATGTTTTTCAAAGGTAACTTGATCAAAAAAAAATCAAATAATACTTTGGTTGAAAAATGTAATGAAAAACGTGTGTTAATAATTTTTCGATCTCACTCCTTAGATAATAAATATGTAGTACAGTAGTGGTCAAAATATTCGGAGATTTACTTCAGTGTTATTTATAAACATAAAAATATAATAAGTTTTTCTCAAAATTAATTAAAAAAATTAATATTATGTGAGGTAGTCAATATCAAGGTGTTTAAAACATGTGTAACTCGTATTACCTGCATTTTAAATAAGTCTCTTAACACAAAAAGTTTTTAAATAATATAGTAATCGGATTTATTTTTGATATTTTACGAGTTTTAAATTTTAAAATGATAAAAAAATTAACATTTGAATAAAGTATTGAATTAAAAATAGCGAAGTCCTATGACCTGGAATTAAATAAATTCCGAGTCCGTATTAAGCATTTTAGACAACATTCGTAACAAAATATTTAAAAATAATTTTTTCATAAACTTTAATGTAACTAAAATAACAATTTTAGTGCACAAATAAAGCATTGATAATGCCAATAAGTAAGAAAGACCTCTAGTAAAACCTGCAGGAAATTATAGAAATGCCCGAAATATTTTGACTTATAATCACTCAGCACTTCCTATGGATCCTAAAAATAAAATTTCAATAGACACTGTCCCATCAATTATAAAGAGAAAAATCAAAATTATGGACTTTGGAGAGTTCAAAGAAAACATACGTATCTAAACTGTTTTTTTAAAACATACTTGGTGAAGGGTATATAAGATTCGGCACAGCCGAATTAAAATAGAATGTTTCATTAAAATAGAATGTTGTTGAAAGAAATTTTTTCACATTCACATGTGATAATAATAATCACATCTAGCACAGCCAACACTAGTTTGTGTTTTTGTAACGTTTTTTGCTCTATATGTAGATAAAATTATTTTTACTAATATAGTAAATAGTAAAAATAATTTTATCTCCATATAGAGCAAAAAACGTTACAAAAACACAAACTAGTGTTGGTATATACATATATACCCCACACCACTTTTGTAGAGAGTGTATATTGGGTTTGTGCTGATGTTTGTAACGCACAATAATATTGGTCCAAGTTCTATACCAGCCTTTATGACCCTCATGAATTTTATAATTAAAGAGCCTTAATTGACCGTAGCCTAGATGTTACCGGGGGATAAAATTTTTTCCTCCCATGAAAATATACGATATACAAAACTTGTGTGTGTTTGAACCAAATTATTTTTGTTTGTTCAAGTCTGAACATGAAATAAATATTGCGTTTGTTTAACGCAACTTTGAAAATATTTTACAACAAATATTTGGATTAAATATTTTCCAGGTCTGAACGTAGCTTTACTCAGTTTTTTTCGACACACCCTACTAAGGCGCTTTAAATTTATATTTTTTATTTTATTTTCAGAAATATGCTCACATGCACTTCTAAATGACATAAATGTAATATCTAGCGAGGACTCCCACAATTTTGTAAAACCTGAACAAGGACAATCTTATCCAAAAATCAGCAGAGTTAAAAGAGCGACCGTTGTTGGAAACCCAATGTTTTCTTCTAATGTAGATGGACTTGTTAATGACACAGAAAGTTTAAGTTTAGATGATCTAGATATGGATTATGAACAAATTATGCATTATTTTGATAACTTAAAGGTAAGTTTGTTAAACTAAATTATGCATTTTTAATAAACTATGAAATAACAGACAAATTGAAGGAAATAATGATTATGTATGTTTGTACTTAAGAGTGCTCCAAGCTTGTATGAAGGAAAACATTTAATCCGACATGCCGTCCCCTCTCTGGAATTGTTCTATGGCTTGTTAAACTATGCTGATAGAACAACATTAACAGGTGTCGCAACGGCTCTGAAGTTTCCTAGTGCATTTACAAGGGAAAAAAGACCATTAACGTATCTCAAAGCACCTAAATTCAAAATTTGAGTTATATTTAAAAAAAACATTTTTTTACTTTAAATGTATTTGAAATTAGTTTTGTCCGATTTTTAATTTTTCAACTGCCGTTTAAATCTGAATTTTTTTTCAGATCCGATTCAGAATCAAGATCTTTTTGAAAGATTAGTTGCAAATCTTTCATTTTCTAGTGTTAGTGTCTGTGTCACTTTCGTCCGTGCCATCGTAAAGAAAATCTTCGCTATTACATAGCAATTCGCGTACTTTTTCATCCGTCAACTTTAATTTTTTGCAGGATCTTTTAAACCCTGACATACCTCAAAAATATCCTTGAAATGATTGAAAGTAGTCAACTTGTTACTTCAAAGCACATTGTATGAATGAAAATAAAAAAAAAAACCGCAGCAGAACAT
>NC_060951.1:14529105-14539875 GCF_022045245.1 Lucilia cuprina
CAGAAAGCACTATAAAAACGTTAATGGAAGGGTTTCCGAAAAGGGTTCAAAATTTCATCACTAGTGATTAAAACTATAAAAATATTTTTTTTTTGTAAATTGTAATAAAAATTTGAATCAAATAAAAAAAAAAAAGCTGTAAGTTTAGTGGTTTCTTTTTTATAAACATATATGTATGTTAAAAATTTTTCGATCTCACTCCTTATATATAAAAGAGTTGCGTTACTGACTGATTGATCATCGCACAGCCTAAACGGCTTTTTGGTTATATTGATCCACTAAGATGGGATTTTTAGATATTGAAATTAGGGGGTAAAAACGGGTAAATTCGGTAACCTTATATCTCTTAACATATAAAAGATACTACAGAAAGGTTACACTTATCGTTGTTTATTCAAAATATTCGGTGTCTGCTACTTTTTTGAAATTCGGTTCATTGTAGAAGTAAATCGGTAAAAACTGTATTTTGGTACTTTTTTGAACCTTATATACGTTTTTAACCACTAAGGATATAATAAAATTTATATCACATGCGTATCTTATTGAAAAATTACGAATATAAGTTTGGTGCTTTTGGGAAATTCGGACGTTTAAGGGGTAAAAATCTTACTTATTTATGGTACTTTTTTGAGAGTCCTCAAATTTTGTTGGAGCGACTTTAGTGACAATATGATTATTTATAACAAAAAGTTGGCGGATTACCATTAGGGGCGTAGCACCTCCCATATAAATGAAATATAAAAATTCGTTGATCTTGGAAACTATTGCAGTCAGAATCTAAAATTTTGCATGAATAACTTTAACATCCCTGTAAACATTTTGGGTAATAAATTGGCGGAATACCCATTAGAGGAGCGGTACTTCCCATATTATTTAATACAAAAGTTCGTTTATCTGGGAATCTAATAAAACTAAATTCTTAAAATTTTACACAAAAAATGTAATATTCATCTAATAATTTTTAAGGAAAAATAGCGGACTTTCATCTGGGGTGGCTTGAAACCCCCATATGAAAATAGAAAAATTCGTACATCTGTTAGATAATGTATAGAAATTGGCGATGGATAGAAAATGGCAAACTTGCAATAATTTGCTTGGCAACTCTCATATGTAACACATTGTTAAAATATATTGCCATCAAATGACATTATAATAAACCTTTAAGCAAAATTGCATAATTTAATAACTAAATAAATAATTTTTTGTTATGTATTTAATTTCGATTGGGGTAGCGAAGCACATGTATTTACCAAAATTAAAAAAAAAATAAATAAAATAATTATTAAAATTCAGAAAATACTGACAAAACATTGAAAACTTTTGAATTTTTACAAAAAAAAATTTATACAAAATAACTGTATAAAAATCGACGATGTTTACTGTTATTTCAAGGAATTCTTCATTTTGATAATTTTGTAATTTTTTTGCAAAATTAATTTTTTATGTCATTAATTAAAATGGCTCTATTTCCGATTTAAAAAACAAAATAAGAAACGATTTTAATACTTATTTTAATATTTTATCTAATATTTGTTGATCTGTGATTAATATTTAATGAATAAATCAACACACGGTGGAAGACCTGATAAAACTGCTCTAATACAGGATAATTTGATGAGTTCGATAGAGTTCGAAAAATTCCAAAAAAGTACTCTTCTAGGATAGTTATTAATAAAAAGTTCGAAATAAGTACTCCTATTGTTAATCACATGAAAAATTAGACCGGCCTTGGTTGTAGTCGCCCTGCGTGAAAACGTCTTAGTTTTAGAATGAATCGTTCTATTTGTCTACTTTTTGCCAAAGATAACATGAACAGGTCGATTTAATATGAAAAAATATCCTTTTTATGGACGTGTCCAAATTTAGTTAGAACATTTAGTTTTAGGACATTTGTAAGGCGTCCAAAGGGAAATGATACTGGACCCGAAGAATATTAAGTATAGCGGTGGCAAAATTATAGTATAAAACTATTTTTTAGGGCAAGGTATTGGTCGAATTCAATTATAAAAAGATACTATATATGGTATAAAATTAAAAAAACATATGGTATTCCCCCCTGTGGAAACTAGGCCCGTAGTTTGCAGGTTTAAAAACGACTATTTGAATACAGTAAAAGTGGGAATGGCTATTATGCAATATTGAAAATTACACATTCCTGGGCATTTTTTAGTATTGGCATCAAATTTGAATAAGATTTGCAAACGTTGGCCAAGTCCTTTAAAACTTGTTTGATACGTATGGTTTCTTTGAACATTTGTAAGCTCCAAAGTCCATAATTTTGACTTTTTTCTTTATAGTTGATAGGTCAATGTCTATTGAAATTTTATTTTTAGTATCCTTAGAAACTGCTGAGTGATTATTAGTCATAATATTTCGGGGTTTTCATTTATTATCTTGTAGGTTTTACTTGAGGTCTTTCTTACTTAATGGCATTATCAATGCTTTATTTGTTCTATAAAATACTAATTGTTAATTTCGGTACAATAAAAAATTATGAAACAATATTTTTTAAATACTTTGTTACGAAAGTTGTGTAAAATGCTTAATAGGGACTCGGAACTTATATGATTCTAGGCCAATTTTTGAAAAAATAGGTCTGGGCTATTTTAAATTCAATACGTTATTTAAAACTGGTTTTACTGTTATTTTTCATGTTTGCGAGTCTATTCTCTTACTCAATGTCCCCAAAAAAGTAGTTTTATAATTCTATCTAGAATTGTTTGCACACAAATGTAAATATCAACATTTCTTGAAAAAACTTCCAAAATCGGCTACTTTTGGAAACACTAAGTCCTTATTAGACATACGCTATAGACAATTGACTACAAATTCCATTCAAAAAAAATAATTTATTTTATTGATAACGAGAACTCATTACCAAGTAATGTATGAAATAACAACATTTCTTACAATACTCATTACCAAATATGGAAAATATTTCACTGGGTTTGGTATCATATTTCAAAACTTTTTTGTGTTTAGAGATTTTAATGTGGAATGCAAGTAATACGAGTTGCATATGTTTTGAACACCTTGATATCGATTACCTCACATAATATAATTTTTGAATTTATTTTGAGATTATTTAATTATCTTTTTAACTTTATAAGTATATATGGGCATTTCCATCGTGACGGTCGGACGTTTTAAAGAGATGAAAAATATATATAAACATATATATTTTTTAAAAATTCTTGTATTTTTATATAGGACTTCAATAGCTCTATAACTGGTCGGAAGAAGAAATTGAAAGATATTAATGGCCCTAAGATATAAGTAGTTAAAGTGCGTGACGTGATGTGACAGAAATAGATGTTGCTTATTTTTTTTTTGACAAAAATTTAAAAATCTGCGAGTTTTACCTGGCTATTTGGTTAAAACCTTTTTTATTGCAATTTGGAATATTTATTGATTATTTTTCAGCTTTTAGAACTAAAAAATAGTTTTCAGATTTTTTGTACAAGCTGTTATGTGTGACGTGACGTGACATGACGTGATGTGATGTGACAAAATTTCCAATGATGAAATTTGCAATATTATTGCAAATTAATTAGTCCATAGATATATTTTGGACGGACATTGTTGAAAGTTTTTGGAATCGGAGAAATATTCCGACTATTTAATAACATTTTAGTTGAAAATAGCTCCCGTATAAGAATAATATAAGAATTAACATTAATTAACATAAAGCTTCTAAAAATGCTTATATCACCATAAAATTCAATACAAATAATTTTGACATACACAAAAATCGTTCATCCTAATTTTTTTTTTAAAAATTCGTTCATGATTAGGCATAGCTTCCATACAAAGCCCACATTTGATGTAGCCATAAACTTGCATATATAACTAAAATTTCGACATCCTGACACACACACAAGAAACTTCCAAATGTACAACTACAGATCCTTCTGATGATAATACAATAATTGAAGTGAAAGAAGTGAAAATAATATTTTTGTTTATAAACCGTGCAAAAGTTATTTCCAAACATGAAAAAATCTATGCGTACAGGAAACTGTGGACCAGTAGTATTAACTCCTGTAAAAGGACTTTAAAGTTTAAAAGACATCCAATTTCAAAAGATGGAATTTTAAATTTATATTAAAAAGTTGGTATTAATATTAATTTCAAATGAAGCAGAGGAATGCTTCGAAATAATATAATTTATTTCAAATCATTAAGATCATCAAGAAGGAATTGGAAATCATAAAGAAAATTTGTCACAAAAAAGTTGTTGAGTCGAAAATGAAAACTTTTTAAATTTAATTTCTTTTTCGTTTTTTCTCTAAGTCAGACAGGTAAATAATATAGATAGAATGTACAGATTACCAGCTTTCATTTGATACCAATATGAGCATTATAAAAAACATATAAATATTTTAAATATTCGTTTGTAGACCTTTAAACTTTGAAATAATTTTATAAGGACATAAAAATAGGAGTATGCAATTCTATAAGTGGAATCTATTTTCACATGCTTATCAACTTTTCCATGTGTGAATGCTTTTTTCAAAATTTTTACAGGGTGTATATGAAGAAAATTATTGTTAAAAGCAATTATTCGAATAACCGAATATTTTTTAATTATCCGATTATTAACCGGCTAACGTAAAACATCAAATAATTATTTGTCGAATAAATCGAATAAGACAAAAACCCGAATAATTGAATACCCTAGTAATTACGTCTTGCATTTGGTTAATACTATATTAACTACTCTGTATTTCCCATTATTGTAAACGATTGCTTAGATTGTTCCCATTAGGAAGAATGCTGATGTGGCAGGTGATGATGAATTTAGACCTTGGATTTATCTAAGGCTTTTGATAGAAAATTGAATGTCCATAATGCATTCCCCCGCTTAGCATGTAAGTGTATTCTTATCTATCTGATAGAAGTACTACTATAACGAATTATATGTGTCTTCCATTTTTTTTCTTTTTCTGATAATGTGCAGTTGTTGTTTAAAGGCAGTGCTGAATTTCTTGATGTGTTACGGAATATGATAAATTATAATGTTGATTTTTTGATTTACTGAATTTCTAATAATGACCTCATTATTAATACTGGTAAGACTAAGACTCAGTGGTTTTTATATTAAGGCGAGGGTTGTCCATGGACTTATTATGCCTATTTTTTATATGCCTTCGAAGTGTATAGTGGTACCTTAGGATATGTTTTAAAGAAGTTGAGATTGGCTTTTAAAAGAGTGATACGATTCCTGCACTCTCTAATAATACGGCAACATATTTCAACTCATCTTTTAAAATTTCTCGAACTTTATTTTGAAGATTTTATAAAGTTTAGAACTTTGATACATTTTTAAAGGTTTTATAAGTTGTAAACTCCGAAATATTTAGTTAACTTATTTGAATTTTGTAGAATAGACAATTAGAAATTCCACCATTAACTGCCACATTAGATAGATCATTATAGGTTAGAGTGACACGTTCTTATAATAAATTGCCAAATTCAAATATTATTTGTTTGTTTTTAACGATACATAAAAAAAAAACTCTTCCGAGAATTATTCTAGAATAAAATAGTTAACATTCGAGTCAAATTTTTTACACTTAGTTATGTTCTGTTTTTATTGGGAAGTTATGTTTTGTATGTGTATACAAAGTGTAGAAAATGACTCATCCTTTTGTTTTAACCCTCCGTCATGCGCATGTATCTGGCCAGATATTTTACGAATTTAACTGTGATTTTAATATATTTCTAATTTGGTTAGGGGTTTGAGTCTCCAGGTACCCTCTACAAATATTGTTAGATATCGTAATATTGTTACTAAAATGGCATATTTTTCATATAAATGTACTGAAATACATAGTGTATCCAGATACATGCGCTACGTACGTGACTATCGGAACATGGAGGGTTAAGGCCATATATTGTCGTTTAGGTGTTCAGTGGTGGTATTTTGAATGTGCAATTGGCTTTGAATAATCTATCCATCTTTCATGATGGAATAGTATCCCTGGTTCAATAACTGTATTTTTTTATAGTTTGCTGTTATTTTGGGATTTTAGCTTGTTTCTCTACAACCGCAAATCACCTTTTATCTTTCTTCAATACTTTGGCTTATAAAATTTAAAAATTATGTGCCAATTTACTTGAATAATTGCTTTTTTTAATAATAATTTAATTTAATTGTTTGTTTTTATTATTTACATATATTTACCATTTCTTAAGTTGGCTACACACTATAATATTCAGTTAAGCGACATGTCAAAATTTTCATATAAAATAAAAAATATTATAGTGTAAATACAAAATGTAATAAAACTTACTGAAAATACGGAAGGAATATGGAAAATCGTAAGATTTTTTAAAATTTTTGAAAGTTTTCAAAACGATTGGATATATATTTTAAATTTGATTTCTTTTGATAATCATAACAATTTTCATTTTATTTTGTTTTGGCAATATGAAATAAAAATCTAATTTTTAAAAATCTAAATTTTTTAAAAATAAAGCATAAAGTTTGATTTTTACTCTAATTCAGAAATATTTTATTATTCAGATAATTGAGATTTATATAAAACTAAGTTTTGTATGAGCAAGATAGGGCTAGGAAAAATATTGAACCGATTTAAACCCACTATAGTGGCGTAGGGTATAACTATTTTTTGGTTTTCTGGTAGTTTACACACTTCCAATTAAGCATATTATTTTAGGAGTATTACCCAATTTTTCTGTCTTTAGAAAAAATTAATTGAAAACTTACCATTTTCTGCCATATCAGCTGAATTCGGTTTTTTCTTCGGTGTTAATGTATCAAATTGAAAAACATTTTTTTTGTGATTGACACAATCAACAAGTTTTTCTGCATTGTGTTTTTCATTGTTAACTTCTTTTCCATTATGGAAATAAACATCAGCTATACACGTATCCACAGGTGAAATGTGCTCACATTTTGGTGCAATGTCTGACATTCTACATTTGTCATTAAATAATGGAATTGATTCAATTGGTGACAAGTTCACATTTTCTTTGGTGACCCTCTGCAATGTTTGGCTTAAGTTATTATATCGCTAGAAATATTAAATTTACATATTAAATACAGTCTATATAGAGAGATGATTTTATTGTATCATATTGATTTATTTTGCAAATTTCAACATTGAATATTTTAGCGAAGGATGAATTATTTACTTACGCTATTCAAATTTACGCTGTTGGAATTAGCTTTTTGCTTTACTCCAATGTTTCGATGAGGTGGCACTGGTGGTCGATACTCAATAGGTTTTATTGAAGCTTTGCTAGAAGTATTCATGAAAAAGTAGAAACAAATTGTATTCCTTCGTGTACTACAAATTTTATCATATTAATATACAGGTAAGCCTCGATTTACGAAGTTTGTTGGTACGGAAGAATTGCAAAAAAGTCAATCAATAGAAAAAAATTGATAAAATTTGTTATAGATCTTTACAACAAATTAGATCTAAAAGTGTTTTACAATATTTATTATAAATTTACTCAGCAATAAATAATTGATGTCATACTTTACAAATGACATCTTAGTGTCATTTGAAAAGATGTAAAAAGTCACTACAAATAACATATTCGAAGATTAAAAGAATGAGGTTTATTATTAAATTTAAAAAATAACTAAAAATAAGATTAGATCTAGTGCAAAGTTTTTAAAAAATTAACAACATCCCTCCAATGACACGCTAATGTAAAATAAATTGTTTTTCACAGAAATTGCAAGTTCCTTAAGTATGTGATTTCTTTTCCCTCACGCTTTTATTTACCAGTATGTTTATCCAGTTATAATTTTAGATGACATAAGACAAGTATTTATAATTCCGTGACAGTGACTAAAAATATCTTTTTACAAAATTTATTCTCATCTATTTTTATACCCTTCACCTTCGTGAGAAGGGTATATATAAGTTTGTCATTCCGTTTGTAATTTCTATAATATAATTTTTCGATCCTATAAAGTATATATATTCTGGATCCTTATAGATAGCGGAGTCGATTAAGCCATGTCCGTCTGTCTGTCCGTCTGTCTGTCCATCTGTCTGTCTGTTGAAAAAGTTTTTAGAGGACCCCAGATATTGGCGAGATCCGAATCTTCAATAATTCTATTAGACATGCTTTCGAGAAGATCGCTATTTAAAATCAGCAAAATCGGTCGGTAAATAACGAGATATGCAAAAATCCGAGACAACCTCTGAAAATTTCATCAAAAATTTGTTATAAAAGCAACAACAACACTGTATATAGAAAAAGATGTACACGTGTGTGTGTAGATGTATTTGGTTTTATTCAGCAAAAAAATATGATTTGCATTTTTGGTTAAAATAAAATAATTTTCCCTTTTGTTTTGCAAATATATTTTTTAATGAATAGAAAAAAGTATTTAAAACGTTTTCAATTATATGAGAGTAGATTGTGAGTTATTGTACAATAATTTTTATGCGAATAATGTAAGTTTGAAATTTAAAACTAACACAATTTTTTTTCCAAGTGCTTTTTAAAACAATTTTTTTTTACGATAAACAAAAACAAAATCTACATCTCGTCAATGTTTACCAGCAATAAATACGAAAGTGTTGTTGTTTTACTCTTGCTTGTATACTGTTAAGAACAACAACAACGTATTGCTATTGTTAAGCGCATATAAGTGTATAGAAAACACACTGTCTATAGCTAAGCGCATTTAGGTTAAGTTAGGTAAGGTTAAGGGTTATACACCGTAAAAACGGTGTATAACCCGAATATAGCACTCTTACTTGTTAGATTTCTTTTCGTATAAATCGAGTTTTATGAGCTATTTTTAAATGAGTTTTATGAAAATCGAGAGTTACCTGTATTTAATATACATTCATATTTATTAGATTTGTTTAATATAAAAGAGTTTACAACTAATTGTATTTTTAAAATATTTTATTTAGTAAATGGTAAAAATTATATCAACTGATATTTTATATCATTAAGGGCGGTTTTCTTACTACTCAGTTAAACTAGGCTTAACTTGCTGTTAGATTAAACTTGGAACAAATTTATGCGGACTTTAACCGATAATTGTGTTTTACAGTTATGGATTTAAGTTCAGTTAACTTTGTTAGTATTGCCAGCATTTCACTCAAAAACATAAACAATGAACAGCTGTTTTTTTTTTTGCAAACAATAATTTTGTAGAACGAAAAATTTTGCAAAAATTTTAAACAATCATTTAAAACAATAGTAAATAAAACAAAACAAATCAGATAACTGCAATTTACTTAAAATAAGTTTTAAGTTTTTGTTCTTTCGAAATCATTGTTTTATTGTTTTTGTTAATTGTGTTTTCTCACTTATAACTTAAGTTTAATTGACCAATAACACTCAGTTAAACTAAGATAATACGTAACGTTACTGTTTACTATAAACACAAAACATATATTAAACAAAGAATGTAGATTATCTTTATCTGTAAAAACCCGCCCTAAGAGTGCAAATGTTAATAATAAACTCTTTCATTTTCCGGAAAATTTTGAAACAATTTTTATTAGGACCATTAAATTCTTTAACATAATTTTAAAAGGACATGTCAAGAAATATGACGATTGGGTAAAAAATTGTCTGAATGTTTCAACCAAAGTATAACAAGTAGTCCGACTCTTTGACAGCAGTACCTAACTCTGAGCATGTGTTAGTGAAAAGTACCTAACTCTAAATATGTGTTAGTAACAAAAATGTATATGTATTGGTGCATTATAAACATACAGAGTTTTATAAAAAAGTTACAATTTTAAATTTGTTCGGATTTTCAATACCAAAAATTGAAACTCTGTTTGTAAATTAAAATTCAACAACAAAAATGAAATGTCAATAATTAGAAAAAAATGTTTTTTTCTAGTTTAAGAAAATTAAACAAAATTTTGTATGAAAAGTGAAATAAAATTATTTTAAAAAATTATAGATTTTGTGTGCACAACCGTAATTTCGCGTAAAATTCTTAAAAGTGGCCATAAAAGTAAGTTAAACATTTGAGTGTTTTGACAAGTTTAAATTTCTCACAAGAGAGTCGAATTCACACGATACTCGTAGATGTGAGAGAGTAATTTCCTGTATATGAGAGTCGGACTACTTGTTATACTTTGGTTTCATCAATGTCTATAATTTTACTAATTTTTTCAACAAAAGCCTGTATATTTTTGACTGTAAAATCATTTAGAAATAATGTTGTTCATTTTGGCAATTTTCAACTACATCTAATCTCAGTTTCAGAAGCGGTAAAAATTCGATATTTGGATGTCAAAAATAAAACATATTCCCTTAATGACACGCTTATGTAAATTTCTCTGATTTTTCACCAAACCTTGTACTTTAAATATATTATTTGTAATAACTTTTCAAATCTCTTTTTTCATTTTTAAGTGGGTTTTGTGGGAAATATTTGGTTTATAAAAGTGAATAATATGTAATCGCATTTTTAGATGTGATTGAGATGTAGTTTGAAAAGTATGACATCAATAATTTTTTTTTTTTTTTTGCTGGGTGAAATATACCCTTCCCACGAAGGTGAATGGTCTAAAAATGAAATGAAATGGACAAAAAACTAAAAAACGAAATATTTGTTTGCTTTTTATTAAATATTTATCTTGATTGTTCAAAAATTATATCAAAATTCCAATATTTAAATAATAAATATATTTATACCTAAAAGGGTAAAAATATTTTTTGCGTAAAAAATAAAATATAAATTTCGATAAACTTATAATTATCAATTGAAAAGTAATTTAAACATTTTCTTATGTACTTACATGA
>NC_060951.1:14539975-14573209 GCF_022045245.1 Lucilia cuprina
GCAAGGAGAAATGCATTTTGAAGCTTTGTTGCCAAATTTCTTATGGTACCAACAAAAGTTAAGATTTTTATAATTTCTTTGATTTCTATTTTTGCTATTTCTATGATTCCTTATTTCCGATACTTCAAGAGATAATTTATCTATATTTTCTGCTAAACTTGAGGTAATTTTAATCAAATTATTGACGAGATCTGAAAATAATGTGGAAGTAGATGGACTAACAGAAGGTATTTGAGTTTTATTTGACAATTCATACATTTTATCAGTTAAACATGTTAAAGTCGATGCTGTAAGATGCATTTGAATAGTAGATGGAAGCTTTCGCATCCACAATTATGTTAAGAGATCATTATTTACCATCGAATTATTTATAGCAAGTTTCTTTAAATCATGGAAAAACTCAGATGGTTTCCTATCTCCAATATCAGATTCGTTGAGAAGTTTTTCAAAACGAAGATCTTCACTCATAGAAAAACGTTGAAGTATAATTGTTTTAATATATTCATATTTATTTTCTAAAGGTGGATTGTGAATAACATCTATCAATTTACTTAGAACTTCTTCAGATAATGAAATAACAACAAGTTGATATTCAGTTATGTCGTCTATAATGCCTTTAAAATTAAATGTTAATTCTGTTTGTTTCAGGACAAGAACTCCAAAATTGTGGTAATTTTATAGAAACTTGTGTTGGGTTATGGGTTTGAGTGTTTGTACTTGAAGTACTATTATAAAATGGAGTTGATTGAGAATCCTGAAATTCTGTATTATTTGTATTATTGTTTTGTGTTGTATCTTGTTCTCTCATTGATCGTGTAATAACCATTTTGGAAATATGTAATGAATTACTGGTGAAGGGTTTATAAACAAGAACTTGTTCTATATAATGTTTACTATAATTGTGATAAAATTACTATTTATAACAACAATTAAATATATATATATAAACAAACGTACTTATTTATTAATATATACCTAATATTTATTCTTTATTTTGTAGACTGATTTAGTGATATTTTTTTAAATTGAATAATTTCTCTTGATAAACAATCTTGAATAGTTTGAGATCTTGAAGTTTAATGTGTGTTGAGTTATTAGATTCAAGTGACAAAGATTTAATATATATATATTTTTTATTTATTTATTGATCCAAGTACCACATACATATATAATTATAAAGCTGGGTTATTCACAATTGAATGCTGAATTTGTAATGATTGCTTGAGAATATTGTTATTTAATTTATATATTTTTGCATCTATTTAATTTTTGCGTTAATTTATTTTGTTTTTAATATTGGTTCGCTATTTATATTTCATATAATTATTTGCAGGATCGCCAATGAAGTTATTTTATTTTATAAAAATGTTTATTTTATAAAAAAGGTTTATTTATTTTAATAACTTCTTTGTACAAAATTTATTTGTTGAATGAAAAATTATAAAGACAAGTTTGAAAATAAAAAAATATAAAACTTGATTTAAAAACATATTAACATAAAGTAAATAATACAAGTTTTTAAAAGAAATAGAAGTATGTAGTGATACACTACAACAACAATACCATTGTTTGTGTATTTGCGTTCACAAGGTATACTTGAAGGCGAATTCATATAAGGTGGTGTTAATCAATAAGCTGATAAAATTTTCCGTTAAACAGGGAAAAACTTCGTTAATATTTTGAATTACTTAAAATTTCACTTTCAGTAACTCAAAAGCTTTTTCAGCATCAACATTCCATACTAGTTCTTTGCTTTTCGTTTTAGAAGCTTTGGTTATTATTTCACTTGGCAACCATTGGTACATATCGATGATAATAGTTTATCATTCCAATAAATTTTTGTAGTTTTGTTATCGAATTTGGTTTCTGATATGAAAGGATTGCATTAATTCTTGCATTGGATGGTTTTATACCCTCAGCCAAAATCTGATAACCTAAAAATTCGAGACTTGATACTCCAAAAATGCACTTTGATGATTTGATATTGAGACCATATTCGTCAAGTCGTTGGAAAACTAGTTTAAGATGTTTTAAGTGTTGTTCTTCATTTTCGCTAGCAATTAACACATCGTCTATATAAGTGAATACAAAATCTATATCAAAGAAAACTTCATCGATAAATCTTTGGAATGTTTGTGCACTGTTTCTAAGACCGAAAGGTATTCTGATAAATTCAAACATCCCAAAAGGTGTAGTAATGGCTGTTTTATGAATATCATCTGCAGCCATGGGAATTTGGTGATATGCTTTTACTAAATCAATTTTTGAGAAGATTCTCTTACCTCTAAAATCTGTTGTTAGATCTTGAATATGAGGTAAAGGATATCTATCTGGTATTGTAATGCAGTTTAATCTACGATAATCCCCACAAGGTCTCCAATCGTTAGGTGCCTTTTTTGGAACGAGATGTAGGGGGGAAGATATATGTGAATGTGATGTTCTACAAATACCAGATTCTACCAAAAATTTGAATTCGGATTATGCGATTTTAAATTTTAAAGGATCTAATCTGCGAGGTTTTGAAAAAGGAGGATTTCCTTTAATTTCAATTCTGTGAACTGTATTATGTTTAATTGGTTTCGAATAATCTGGTTCAGCAGTAATTAAAGGAAATTCTGTTAAAAGTTTCAAGTAAATGTCCTTAATTGGTAAGATTTTAAGTGACTGTATTTCTGAAATTCCTAATGAAGCAATAGTAGAAATATTTGTATTTGAATCTTTAATTAGTTTATTTTTTATATCTATAATAATACCGAATTTTTCAAAAAAATCGGCTCCTAATATAGGATGAGAAATATCAGCTAAAATGAAAATGAATTCGAAAGTTCGATGAAGACCTAAATCAAGTATCAATGATTTTGTTTCATATGTATTTATAATAGAACCGTTAGCTGCAGATAGTACTATATCTGAATTGTTTTTGAATTTACTATATTTAGATGCAGGAATTACCGAGACTGCTGCACCGTTATCAATTAAAAATCTTAAATTATTATGTTTATCAAAAATAAAGAGGCGACGTGATTGTTCATTTTGGGTCCCTTTATTCGTCGCTGCAATATTGGGATAATTTAGTTTAAATTTTTGGTGTTATTCTCAACGAAATTGCAAGGAGAAATGAATTTTGAAGCTTTGTTGCCAAATTTCTTATGGTACCAACAAAAGTTAAGATTTTTATAATTTCTTTGATTTTTATTTTTGCTATTTCTATGATTCCTTATTTCCGATACTTCAAGAGATAATTTATCTATATTTTCTGCTAAACTTGAGGTAATTTTAATCAAATTATTGACGAGATCTGAAAATAATGTGGAAGTAGATGGACTAACAGAAGGTATTTGAGTTTTATTTGACAATTCATACATTTTATCAGCTAAGGCTAATTTATCAGTTAAACATGTTAAAGTCGATGCTGTAAGATGCATTTGAATAGTAGATGGAAGCTTTCGTATCCACAATTATGTTAAGAGATCATTATTTACCATCGAATTATTTATAGCAAGTTTCTTTAAATCATGGAAAAACTCAGATGGTTTCCTATCTCCAATATCAGATTCGTTGAGAAGTTTTTCAAAACGAAGATCTTCACTCATAGAAAAACGTTGAAGTATAATTGTTTTAATATATTCATATTTATTTTCTAAAGGTGGATTGTGAATAACATCTATCAATTTACTTAGAACTTCTTCAGATAATGAAATAACAACAAGTTGATATTTAGTTATGTCGTCTATAATGCCTTTAAAATTAAATGTTAATTCTGTTTGTATGAACCATGTTTCATGACAAGAACTCCAAAATTGTGGTAATTTTATAGAAACTTGTGTTGGGTTATGGGTTTGAGTGTTTGTACTTGAAGTACTATTATAAAATGGAGTTGATTGAGAATCCTGAAATTCTGTATTATTTGTATTATTGTTTTGTGTTGTATCTTGTTCTCTCATTGATCGTGTAATAACCATTTTGGAAATATGTAATGAATTACTGGTGAAGGGTTTATAAACAAGAACTTGTTCTATATAATGTTTACTATAATTGTGATAAAATTACTATTTATAACAACAATTAAATATGTATATAAACAAACGTACTTATTTATTAATATATACCTAATATTTATTCTTTATTTTGTAGACTGATTTTGTGATATTTTTTTAAATTGAATAATTTCTCTTGATAAACAATCTTGAATAGTTTGAGATCTTGAAGTTTAATGTGTGTTGAGTTATTAGATTCAAGTGACAAAGATTTAATATATATATATTTTTTATTTATTTATTGATCCAAGTACCACATACATATATAATTATAAAGCTGGGTTATTCACAATTGAATGCTGAATTTGTAATGATTGCTTGAGAATATTGTTATTTAATTTATATATTTTTGCATCTATTTAATTTTTGCGTTAATTTATTTTGTTTTTAATATTGGTTCGCTATTTATATTTCATATAATTATTTGCAGGATCGCCAATGAAGTTATTTTATTTTATAAAAATGTTTATTTTATAAAAAAGGTTTATTTATTTTAATAACTTCTTTGTACAAAATTTATTTGTTGAATGAAAAATTATAAAGACAAGTTTGAAAATAAAAAAATATAAAACTTGATTTAAAAACATAATAACATAAAGTAAATAATACAAGTTTTTAAAAGAAATAGAAGTATGTAGTGATAGACTACAACAACAATACCATTGTTTGTGTATTTGCGTTCACAAGGTATACTTGAAGGCGAATTCATATAAGGTGGTGTTAATCAATAAGCTGATAAAATTTTCCGTTAAACAGGGAAAAACTTCGTTAATATTTTGAATTACTTATTTATGTAAAAAATCTGAAAATACCAAGCATCTCGTAAACAAATATCATTTTATTTAAATAATGGCATAATTAGTATGTATACAAATATGTTATTTAAGAAAAATATTTTTTTATTAAATGTTAAGATATTACACAATATTGTTTTATATTTTATATTAAAATTGTGTAGATAACGTGATTAACTAAAAAAATCTCTTTCGGAACACTTAATATTAATAAACTCATATGAAGTATTTTCCCGGCTGGCGGTAGCTGACTTCTACGTACGTTATGGCTTAATTTTCAAATCTATTAAATGTTAACAAATTAAACAATATTGTTTTATATATATACTATGTAGACAAAGAGATTAAATAAAAAAGTCTGTTCCGGAACGCTTTTTATTAGGGTTCTATAAATCGAACAATCGACTTTTTGTCGAAAAAAGTCGAAGTCGACTATTTTGTTCCAAAAAGTCGATAACTCGACTATCGTCTGTGAAAAAAGTGGACTTTGTTAATAAAATAATCTGGTGGACTGCTTTGGACAAAAAGTGTAATATCAAACAACTACAGGGAGTTCAGCGTACATGCTGCTTGGGTGTAAGTGGTGCCATGTGTACTACTTCAACCAAGGCTCTGGAAACGTTGCTAGATATTCCACCCATTGAAACATATATAAGATATGAGGCGGCGCTTACAGCCGAACAGCTCTTTACTTTAGGCAAACTGGCCAAAAACGGTTATAGGAAACGTCATCAATGTATACTGGACACATTGGAAGGTTATACACATTCATCGGACGTGCCTGATCGCATACCAGACACTGAATATATTGGAAACTTTGAAACGCTAATCCCAGATAAAATGTCTTGGTCAAGCGGAACATTAGAGCAAATACCAGTAGGAATCCGTTGCTACGCGGATGGCTCTAAATTAGGGGACAAAGTGGGCCTGGGGTTCTATATTGAAGACCCAGAAACAGAAATATACCACCGTTTACCTTATCATAACACAAGCTTCCAGGCAGAAGTACGAGCAATAACGGAATGTGTAAATTGGATTAGAAAAATTATGGCGCCCATAGGGCTTAATATATTTACCGACAGCCAGAAGGCAATTTGTGCGATATCAGGTGATAAAATTAAATCTAAGACCGTATTTGATTGTAAGAAAGCTTTAACTGAATACTCTCCCAGAGGTAATATACATCCTCCTTTCAACCTAACTTTTATTTAACTTAAGGCACTTACTTAAATTTTGCAAATTAAGCTGCCGGAATAGAATTTTTCGTTTGAAACAAACATTATTCAATTCAGAATATATATTCCTCACAAATTTTAATATATTTATCTTTATTTTTTAATATAATATAAACATTTTACAAAAATTGTTCATCAAATTAATTCGCCGTACTTATTTTTGACATTTACGAAAAGCAAAAACAAAATACGTGGGAAATGTTGTTGTTGCAGAACTGCCACCACCTTATCTGAATTCGACTTTGTATACTTTTAGTAGGTAGAGTTCGGCGAAACCGAATCAAAAATGGTAAGCTCCCGATGAGAAAGTCACAATGAAATATGAATCAGGAACGAGTCAGGAATTTGTTTGTAATATTTATGGCATGGACATAACATCATTGTCATGGAAAGACAACAGAATTGTTAACCTGGTTTAGACTTACGTTGAGGTTAAACCTATATTGGATAGTAAAAATCCAGTTAAGAAACCAGTGACAATAAAAAGATTTGATAAAAAAGACAAAACAATAAAAAATATTCCGTGTCCACTAATTATAAAAGAGTATAACAGTCATCATATTTTATCATCTTCTTGATATAACTTGTGTAAATGCTTGGATACTACACAGGACTTACTTATACGGACTTATTGATTTTAATTGGAAGTAGCTGACACTTTGTTTCATTGCAACACAAAAGCTTCTTCCCAGTGTGGACAACCTACTCTGGAAAGTCAACTTGAGAAAAACGCCGAAAATTAAATGATCTAAAAGGACCTCCTAAGGACACCAGATATAATGGACCACTGCAGTACGATGAATAAAAAAGGGAGATATAAACTACCAAACTGTTCAGGACAAACAAAAATGTTTTGCACCAAATGCAAGGTAAAATTATGTATAACAGCAGAAAAGAGTTGCTTTTATAAGTACCATCACAATTGGATGTTATATTTTATGTGTTTTAAGGTTTATTTTATTATTATTATCCTTTTTTGTATGTATGAATTAGTAAAATGTTATATTATTTTTTTTAAGTTTGCCTAAATAAAAATATTAGACACAATTAAATTTGTTTAATTTATATACAGTGAATCAATTAAGTAATTTGCCTATGTAAAATTTTATAAATTTTAAGAAAAAACTTTATCTGAACAATTATTTACAGCAAAATAAAACTATTTCTTTGTTGTATTTTTTAAAGAATATCTTATATTTTAATTTTCTACCATAAAATGTAAAATCGTGATATTATTTAACGAAATTATTGATAAAATGAGAACGTATTGTTAATTTTTTAGGTCAATAAAGTATTTTGGTTTTTTAGGGTTTTTTTTGTTATTTTTTCAATATTGCTGCATTATTTTATAAAATTTAATATTTTTATTACTTTTATATATTAGAATAACATTTTTAGATATTTTAGTAGAGGAACGACATTTCTTGGACATTTCTTAACTGATTTATTATCCTATATACGTATAAGAATTTATCAATATTTGACTTAATATGAATATGAAATCTATCGTTACTTTGATTAAATTTCGAAAATAATATGTAATCTTGAATTGGATACATAATATATTGGATAATCAATGGATTTGGACCTAGAAAAAATGTTTAGTCAGATATAAATCTATATATTATAATAAAAATAATCTAGGTTTTTGGTCATTTTGTATTGATAAACAAAAACTACATTACGGAAACCCCATTATACTGGGGAGTACTGTGTAAATTTTATTTAGAATTGTAGAATATTGATTCTTATTCAATAAATCTAACACTAAGTACCATCCTAGCCACTCTGAGTATGGGGACATCACCATATACACTATAGAACTATCACATGATAAAATCTTGATTTTCAACCTCATATTTTAAATGCTTTATTTTATGAATAAGATACAGTAGGCGTATTAGAATCTGGATAGTTATTCTTGATTTGGGTTCTAAATATGTATTAGCTGAAATTTTTTGCTTTTGTTGATCTTAGGGTATGATAACCACCTCTATTTTAAAATATCTATATTAGGTATTTTTCCTGTACTACACGACAGTTTACTTTACATTAGTTCCAAGCATCCTAAGGTCTGTTTTGAGGTCTAAATTTAAACATTGTGTTCCTCTCAGTTCGTATATGGATTTTGGAGAAGATAAATCATGAATCCAATGGTTTTCCATAGATACAAGTCGACTCCCTTTAGCAGTTAAAGATTTTGAAGCACCACTCAGTGCGTTTTTTCTAATAATTATTTGGATCATTTCATCAATTACTCTATTTAATATTTTTTAATGTTTTTGATTAAGCATCTCATAATTTCATTGATTTACACTTGTTCTAGAAATCTAAACTAATTTTTTATATCGAAATTGCCCCATTTTTATCCTTTTTTTAAGGCAAATAACATCACATTTTTACACAATGAGGATATGATTTTTGCCAATTACAATTGAAAAATACTTAACACTCGTCCTTTTAACAATAAAACAATAAATTCAAAATAGGAATTAAAACATAATTTCAAAAAACCTAACGAAATTAACCGAAATTCTAAATATGCAAAATATTTTATTGACATGCAAATTCTGATAAAGAATCTCTATTTTTAATTGGAAAACATAAATTTACTTTTTACATGTTTTTTTCCAATTTTATTTATGAACAAAAATCTAAATTCTCTTAAAAAAGGTATTCAAAAAACTTAGTTGATTCACTGTACATATGTTTTTAATATGTAATTTTCTTTGGAAACTATAATAGGGAGAGTGCTTAGTGTATCTTCTAAGATACAACTAGTTATACCCTCCACCACCTTCAGTGGTGATAGAGGGTAATTTTTTATATCGAAATTGCCCCATTTTTATCCTTTTTTAAGGCAAATAACATCACATTTTTACACAATGAGGATATGATTTTTGCCAATTACAATTGAAAAATACTTAACACTCGTCCTTTTAACAATAAAACAATAAATTCAAAAAAAAAATTAAAACATAATTTCAAAAAACCTAACGAAATTAACCGAAATTCTAAATATGCAAAATATTTTATTGACATGCAAATTCTGATAAAGAATCTCTATTTTTAATTGGAAAACATAAATTTACTTTTTACATGTTTTTTTCCAATTTTATTTATGAACAAAAATCTAAATTCTCTTAAAAAAGGTATTCAAAAAACTTAGTTGATTCACTGTACATATGTTTTTAATGTGTACTTTTCTTTGGAAACTATAATAAGGAGAGTGCTCAGTGTATCTTCTAAGATACAACTAGTTATACCCTCCACCACCTTCAGTAGTGATAGACGGTATATATAACTTTGTCATTCCGTGTAACACCAAGAAATATTCATCTGAAACCCAACAAAGTATATATATTCTGGGTTCTTATCAAATTCTGAGTCCATCTAGATATGTCCGTCTGTCTGTGTAAAACACGCTCACGATAAAACAAAGCAATAGAATTTAACCAAATTCATCCAAAATATTCTTCGTTTTCCTGAGTTGTTTGGTATTGAAAACGGGCAAAATCGGTTACCATCGGGAAATGTTATGAATCAAAATTTAAAACAACCTCGAAAAAATAAGCATTTTTTACACATTCTGATGTAATTTTCTCGAGCTTAACCTCTGCGTAAAATCGCCAAAAATCGGTCCACAATTTCATGTACCTCCCATACAAAAGTACAAATTCCCGGAAATTTGTTTTTTTGTTAATAACTTCCGTCGTAATGTCGATATTTTCACAAAATTTTAGAAATTAAAATTTTATGACAATAAAATTTATTCAGAGGAAAAATTTTTTGGATGGGTCCATAATTGGTCATAGCTCCCATACAAGGTCCCCTCCCGAAAATCACTTAAACGCGCATAACTCATTACTAAATTAAGATATCGATATAAAATTTAGTACAAGTATTGCTTTTATATACAGAAATATTACAATGAAAGCTTTTTTGGATCGGTCCATAATTGGTCATAGCTCCCATACAAGGTCCCGTCCCGAAAATCAGTTAAACCCGCATAACTCATTACTAAATTAAGATATCGTTATTAAATTTGGTACAAGTATTGCTCTTATACATAGAAATATTACAATGAAAGACTTTTTGGATCGGTCCATATTTGGTCATAGCTCCCATACAAGGTCCCCTCCCGAAAATCACTTAAACGCGCATAACTCATTAGTAAATCAACATATCGATATAAAATTTGGTGCAAGCATTGCTTTTATATACATAAATATTCCAATGAAAGATTTTTTGGATCGGTCCATATTTGGTCATAGCTCCCATACAAGCTCCCATCCCGAAAATCACTTAGACGCACATAACTCATTACTAAAATTAGGTATCGATACAAAATTTGGTAAAAGTATTGCTCTTATATACAGAAATATTAAAATGAAAGTTTTTTTGGATCGTTCCATAATTGGTCATAGCTCCCATACAAGGTTCCCTCCCGAAAATCACTTAAACGCACATAATTCATTAGTAAATTAAGATATCCATATAAAATTTGTTGCATAAAGAAATATTACCACGAAATCTTTTTCCGATCGGTCCATAATTGGTCATAGCTCCCATATTAGTTCCCCTTCCGAAAAACACTTAAACACGTATAACTCATTACTCAATTAACATATACATATAAAATTTGGTACAAATATTGATCATATACACAAAAATAAGAAATTTTTTTCCATCGGTCTATTACTGGTCATAGCTCCCATACAAGGTCCCCTCCCGAAAATAACTAAAACGCTCATAACTCATTACTAAATTAAGGTATACATATAAAGTTTTGCACAAGTGTTGCTCATATACAGAGAAAAAATATTGTGAAATGTTTTTCCGATGGGTCCATAATTGATCATAGCTCCCACACAAGGTCCCTCTTAGAAAAACACACATACAAGGTTCCCTTCCGAAAATCAGAAAAAACGCACATAACTCATAACCAAATATTTATATCCATACATTTATCAAAAATATTGCTCTTATATACATACATAAATTCGCTATAAAATTGTTTTACGATCGGTCCATATTTGTCATAGCTCCCATACAAAGTCCTTTTACGAAAATCTCTTAAACGTACATTACTTATTACCAAATTAAGCTATTGATACATAATTTGGCAAAAATATTAGTTTTGTATACTTCTATTTCTCCTATACTAGGTCCAGCCCCTAAAAGCGCTTTAACCGTATTTAAAGAGCATTATTAATTTGTGTAGAACGAAATTATATATGTATTTGTATTTTGAAAATCTCTAATTCTTTCACACATGCATACATGCAAATTATTAAATTTATAATGTTGTAGCATATAACTGAAAAGGGAAACCTTTTACAATGGGGTACGGTTAAGCTACGCATGCATTTCTTTATCCGGCTCTGGCTCGTCGGCTAGTGGGGTGGGCTAAATATATGAACTTAACTTGAGTTGTTTGAGTTGTTTGAGTTCATTGCATTAAATTTATATGTTGCAAATAAGATGTTAAGATTGCAGCCAAAGCCCTCCCAACCATGACCATCTGTGTAATATAATCCTATGTCAGTATTTGCAGATGATCCCTAATACAATCAGTAGCTACCAAACTCTACTTCGCCATTAGAATCAAAACATTATTAATTCAAAGATTCATGATGCCAGTATTTATTAACATTTTTCCAAACAAAAGTGTAATAATAATTTTAAATTAAACTTTAAATTCAAATTAATATCCTATAGCTAGATTTGAAACAATTTTTATAAAAATTTCCACGCAAAAATATTTCAAATATAATAAATTGAAGGAAATAAAAAATATATCTTAATAACTAATAGCTTTTATAAAAAAATTGACTACAAATGTTTAACAAAATAAATTTCAACAATTAAATTGTAAAAATTGTAAAACAAAATTAACAAAATTAATAAACTATATTGGTCTATGCACCCTGTATTAATTTTAATATTTACGAATATGCAAATAAAACAAAATATAAATTATGATAGGTCAGTTATTAAGAATGACGAGAGGAAAGAAATATGAAAATTTACAGACGGACAGAGGTGTAGGACAAAAAAATAAGAAGGGGGCATTTTTCTAATGTAAATAACTAATATAATATGATTTTGTAGAATTTTACCTTAGAGGAATTGGGTTGGATTGTTAATAAAATTTTACACTATTTCTTCCGTTGCATTTGATTTAGAAATTCTATAGGGATTATTTACCGTATTATTTTTTTATGTTTTGTTAACAATTTGTTTAAATTCTCTCAATTATTGTTTAGTATGCTAGGTTTTAATTTTTTTCTAATTAATTTGTTTAACATTTTGATTCTTGTTGCTATTTGTGTAAATCAGTTTTCTTAAAATTTTTATATTATTCACATCAGATTTATGTTTCTTTATAATATAAAATATATATATGTTTTCCACTATAAGTTAGCTTTTTTCACTACTTTTATTTAATTGCTTTTATTTAATTTCTTTTTTTTTTATTATTTTTAAACATTAGATCTAACAAATTTCAACAAATAATTATATTAATGATTTTCATATTATATTATGAGAACTTCACTCATAAGGTAGTAAAAAAAAAACTAACTTCATCAATAATATAGTAATAAAGAGATTTTACAACTTACATCTGTCACTGTTTAGTACATCGATGAATGGCCATTCAGCAATGCTATATATGTGTGATGAAGGGAGACAAAATTATAAAGACTATTCTGATGTGATCGATGATTGATGTGTTTCTTTTGTTCGTCTTCCTTATTTGACATACGCTACTAGAAACATGTATCAAAAGACTTTAGCAACATGTTTCAAAAGACTTAAACAACGTTTCTTATGTGATAACCCACTACAAAATTTTTGGTAATTCTAAATGAAATAAAATATTGGGAAATATTTAAAACTATTTCACCATAGAGTTAAAAATTCATAAATAAATCAAAATAAATTATACTTTATACAGTAAAGTTGGATAGGGATTTAGGCTGAATACGTTCAGCGGAGATATTGGTATTGAGGATGATAGGTTCTTCTTCTTAAAGTTGACCTGGAGAATTTAATGGTGTTTGGTGTTTCTTACATAGGTTTGTACACATTAATGCGACTATTACTCCTCCGGAACAATATCCCCTAGTTCATTGTAAAATATCGTCCAGATTACTCAATATATTTCTCCATGGAAGAATGTTCAACTAATGGAAAACAATTGGATGTGGATGGAAACAATTGTTGGAGAAGAAAAATAGCCAAAATTTGGTGCCAAATCTGTAAAGGCACATTGGTTTCGATCCATAGAAAAATCTTCGTGATAAAAAAATGCAAATTATCTTACCCAAGGGGATAATGGCACCAATAAGCATTAAACGAATTAGTTTGTTTACCGATTTTATCAATAAAATTAAGAATTATATAAAAAAAAATCTTAAATTGAATTTTCAAGGAAAATTTTAAGTTTTTATGAAATTATGTAATAAATTTAACCACACTTTTTTTTAACCAAATTTTTGAAATATACTATACGAGTTTTGACATGTTTCCAGAAAAATTTTATAATAATGAAACGTGGTTTCAACAGTTTCACTATATATAATATCAGAAAAAGTACTATCTAAATAGCTTAATAAAAATTGGCGCAAACTGCAAGTATGACAAAAGTAACTAGTAAAAACATATGATACCATGGATGTATTTTGTATCTGGTGGTGAATTTCTACAGTGGGACAAAATAAACGAAAATACCAATAAATATACCCGTTATTTCAAAAATGTAATACAAATAATACGAAAAGCTAAATATATTACAAGTTCATTTTTTATAAAGAATTATGAAATACTCATATTTTGTGTATTTTTCTTGTTAGACTAAAAAAAATCTAAATTCAAATATTAACGGAAATATATAAATGAAAATGTTAACTATTAACTCGAAAATGTTTATAATTCAGAAGAATAATTTATACTTAGTATTAAAATAGTAGAAATATATTTCAGTCTATGTTGAATGTTTAGAACTAATTGGTTAAAGCAAAATAATGGGATATTTTGATTTATAAAAAAGGACTTTAAATCGATATTGTCTATCGTTACAAAACAGTTGTTAAAATTCTCTTTTCCAATAGTGTGACTAAAAATTTCATGATGAGAATAAAATTAGCAAAATTTCAGAGAAGAAAATGTTTTCTTATAAAAAACCTTGTGTGCAAAAAGCCAGCACTTTACAACAGTCATTTATGCATCATTTTAAAGCATTATGATTGCACTTTAATTTGGTATATCATTTGTGGCATAATGTGTTCGTCTAAAAAATGGTCAATTTGAAGGATCGGTAGAATTGTTGTTCTATGTTTAAAAACACTGTGATTTGAGGTTCCAATATGTTTGCAAATAACTTTGACAGTTTTCATGCCAGGACAATCGTTTATGCATCATTTTAAAGCATTATAGTTGCATTTTGTTTTGGTATATAATTTATTGCATAATGTATTTTTAGAAATTTGTGGCATAATGTGTTCGTCTAAAAAATGGCCAATTTGAAGGATTGGTAGAGTTGTTGTTCTATGTTTAAAAACACTGTGATTTGAGGTTCCGATATGGTTGCAAATAACTTTGACAGTTTTCATGCCAGGACAATCGTTTATGCATCATTTTAAAGCATTACAGTTGTATTTTGTTTTGGTATATAATTTATTGCATAATGTATTTTTAGAAAATGGCTAATTGGATAGATCGGTAGAATTATTTTCCCAGGTTTAAAAAGGCGGTAATTTGAAGTTCCGATATGGTTGTGAAAAACTTTGACAGTTTTCATGCTATGACAGTCATTTATGCATCATTTTAAAGCATTATGATTGCACTTTAATTTGGTATATCATTTGTGGCATAATGTGTTCGTCTAAAAAATGGTCAATTTGAAGGATCGGTAGAATTGTTATTCTATGTTTAAAAACACTGTGATTTGAGGTTCCGATATGGTTGCAAATAACTTTGACAGTTTTCATGCCAGGACAAACGTTTATGCACCATTCTAAAGCATTACAGTTGCACAGTGTTTTGGTGTACATTTTGAGGCATAATGAATTTTTACAAAAATTGGATAGATCGGTATATTTATTGGTACAGGTTTGGAAATGCGGTAATTTAAGCCTCCGATATGGTTGCAAATATCTTTTATAGTTTTCATGTTATAGCAGTCGTTTATATATCTTTTTATTGCATTATAGTTGCCATTTGTTTTGGTATATAATTTATTGCATAACATATTTTTAGAAAATGGCTAATTGGATAGATTGGTAGAATTATTTTCACAGCTTTAAAAACGCGGTACTTTAAGGTTCCGATATGACTGCAAATAACATTGACAGTTTTCACGCTATGACAGTCATTTATGAATCATTTTAAAGCATTATGATTGCACTTCAATATGGTATATCATTTGTAGCATAATGTGTGTTTTTACAAATTGGTCAATTTGATAGATTGGTAGAATTATTGTTCTATGTTTAATAAACGCAGTAATCTGAGGTTCCGATATGGTTGCAATTAACTTGGGCAGTTTTCGTGCTAGGACAGTCGTTTATGCACCATTTTCAAGCATTAAAATTGTCATTTGTTTTGGTATATAATTTATTGCATAATGTATTTTTAGAAAATGGCCAGGTGGAAAGATCGGTAGAATTATTTTTCCAGGTGTAAAAAGGCGGTAATTTGAAGTTCCGATATGGTTGTGAATAACTTTGACAGTTTTCATGCTATGACAGTCATTTTAGGTTAGGTTAGATTTGCAGGCTGTCCCTTGCAGTTCGCATTAGGGGCACACTTGGGTCCATATTATGATCCCTTTGTGGTACCTGAAAAGAGAAAGAAAACGGTCGGCGTATTATTACACTGACATAAATGCCACAGGAACTTCATCACCCTCCGCATTTAACTGGACCAGTACACTTCCTATTCCTGTTTTGCTTGCGTCACAGTGGATATAAAATGGTTTTTCAAAATCCGGACTATGCAAAACAGGAGCTGAGCTTAGCAGACACTTAAGCTTTTCAAAAGACTGGTTAGCTTCGTCATTCCAAATAAATTTTCTCTTAGATTTAAGCAAATCCGTCAAAGGTGTTGTTAACGATGCATAGTTTCCTATAAATTTCCTATACCACCCCGTCATACCAAGGAATCGTCTGATTTCCTTCACTGACCGCGGTATTGGGTAATCTAGAATGGCAGATATCTTGTCTGGATCAGTGCGAATAATTCCTTTCCCAATAACATGTCCAAGGTATTTTACTTCTTCCATACAAAACTTACTTTTTCCCACATTAATAGTTAGTCCTGAATCACGTAGATGTTTGGCTATCGTCCTAAGTACGTCTAAATGTCTATTAAAATTGTCAGAAATAACTAGCAAGTCATCGAGGTATACAAAGACTTCATTCCTTAAGTTGGCAGGTATTACTTTATCCATCAATCGGGACATAGTTTGGGGTGCATTACAGAGTCCGAACGGCATTACTTTATATTGGTATAAAGGCCGTCCGGGCACTGTAAATGCTGTTTTGTCCCTAGATTTTGGATCTAAAGGGATTTGCCAGAAGGCATCTTTAAGATCCAAGCTAGTAATAAACCTTGCTTTCGGAAGTCTGCTTAGTATACCATCGATATTTGGTAAAGGATAAGCATCCTTTACCGTTATGTCATTTACCTTACGACTGTCTAAACAAAGGCGATTTTTACCTGGTTTCCTGACCAAGACACACGGCGAACTCCAAGCGCTGTTAGATTCTTCTATCACTCCTAACCTAAGCATGCGATCGACCTCTTCGTACATGAGTTTCTCTATTGCTGGAGATACAGGGTAATGGCGTTGTTTGATTGGTTTTGCCATCCCTACATCAATAACATGACTCACAAGTGTAGTTTTACCGAGCCCCTCTTTTGTGTACGATGGGAATAAGTTAACAACTTGACTTAGTTGTTGTTTTTCGCTTTCATCAAGCTTACATTCATTTAACAATATGTCTGAACTATCAATAGAAGAAATATGCAAAGTTTGGAAGAAAGTTGGTGGCAAAAGGTTAAAACTTCGCCAAAATCAATACCCAGGTACAGGTCTTGTGCAAGTGTGGGTATAATGTATAAATCAATTGGCTTTTCAGAGGATTTGAAAGTAATTTTAGTTTTAATTAAACCGACAACATTTTGAGGACTACCGTCAGCAGTACATACGTTTGAAATTATCTTCTTATAAGAATTTCCAGAATCTAAATATTTTTTTGCTAATTTTCCTCCCAAACATGAAATCGCAGCTCCCGTATCCAATAAACCACTTAGTTTTTCCCCAAAAAGACACACTTCTGCATAAGGTCTTAAATCATTGTCTTTCTCAAATATGCTGGTTATTATATCTTTCCGTTTCCGTTTGATTTTTTTCAAAAATTCCTCATACGCTTAGCTGATCTATTGGACTTTTTACTTATTTCAGAAGTAAATATTTTCGCACGAATCATATTGTAATTACGCATACGTATGTGGAATGGAATAAGTGGTTTAAGCTTACGTTCTATTTTATTAGAATTATGGTTATTTTCTACAATGGTGTTGTAAGGTGTAGGTTCTAGTCCGTGCTGGTCCCTCGATCTGCTTTCTTGACAACTGTCTGTTTGCGTGCACTTGTTTGTGCACTCGACAGGAAGTTTTTTGATGGGGTACATTTTTGACAAGTAGGTTTATAAACATTTGCTGCGCCGCAGCCATAACAAAAAATGTTCCTTTCTGACATACACTCCTGATATCTATGTCCAGTTTTCCTACAGTTCCAGCAGTTCAGTCCCAATTCCGAAATGTCTACAATATTCTTAGTATCGGGTTCCACACAATTTTCCTCATATAACTCTGATACCCTTTTTGGAAAAGCTAAGGGTCGATGACCCAAATTCCTTTTACGAACATCATGAAGAAAGAATTCTCTTTTCCTACATATGTCTCTAAGGTGTGCAACTGAAAATATCTGCAAATTTAAGATTTCGTGCTGGATCTCAGGGAGAAGGTTTCGTCGTAGTATTTCTATCATGGATGATTCGGCTATAGGTTGCTCAAGGTGGTCTATTAATTCCAGAATGGAATCATAGAAAGAGTCAAAGCTCTCACCAGGCTTTTGTTTCCTATCTCTAATGAGTTCCCTATAATCCATGTCAGTCCGAGTATCTTTAAATTGTCTACGAAGCGACAAACACAGGTCTGGCCATTTTATCTCGCGAACTGATTTGTGGTAACGCCAGAACCAATCACTGGCTTTACCATCAAATAAAACGGACGCATTACGGCATAGTAATTCAAAATTACCACCTAAAGTTTGATTGGTAAGGGCCTCTATACGGTACAAAAAAGCATCAACTGAAAGACCTGAAGAAATTCCAGAAAATTTCAATCTCCAATTACTTATAATCTGACTGATTTTGTCTGGTCGAATAGCAAGATCTGTAGAAAAAGCTGAGTTCAATCTCATTAGGTTTGAAGATGGGTTTGTTTGAAATCTAACGTCACCTTCATTGTTATTGTTTGTTGAAGGCGGAAGTCCTAGTAGCTGGTCCAAGGTTTGGGGTTGACAATGAAAATTTTCTGAGGGTTCTATATGATTTTGAGGAGGTTCCATAACAGGAGTATTGTTATTATTTTCCAAACTAAGCCGACGAAAACCTGCCTCTATATTATCCTGTACTAATCTAGTTAGTTGTTCATTTAATGACGACAACATTTCGGCCTGTTGAGCTCCTACTGCCGCCGTAACTAGATTTCTAATCATATGTCTTTGAGCATCTGGAGAAGAATCCGATGACTGCGTTATGTTATGAGTCGTTTGTAAGTTTTCTGAAGCGGAGATATTTGCTGATCTAAATGCATCAATATTCAGTTGACGGGATTGGTTCCTCGTCATAACAGTGGACTTATATGAAGTGTTTGGCTTCGAAGATTTGGGTAAAATTATTTGAGTATTGCAAGTAGGACAAGTAGTTTTATTTTGGGTTGATTTTGATAGGCATGTTTTATGAAATATGTGATTACAAATGGTTTTTGTGGAATTTGCTCTAATTGAAATGTTGTTTTTGCATATTCCACAAACATCAAAATTCGGAGGAGGCGGTGATGCTTGCGTTTGTGTTTGTGGCTGAGCTTGTGGTTGCTCTTGAGCTTGTGGCTGATCATTTTGTGCAACAGTGGTAGGCGTTATAGCCAAATTTTCTGTACTACGTCTAACTGACATGTTACTATTTATAGAAGTATAATGATTTAGAATTTTATAAAATGAACTTCAGAAATAATTTCAAATTGATGGGACAGAGAATATTTTCCAAAGGCCAAGATTTCAAGAATCGACAAGCAGTATTAAAAGCAAAAGTAAAGTTTATATTTTATATTAAATAGTGTCGAAAAACTCTAAATGGGCTTCTTGTATAACAAACAAATGGATTTGTTCAGAAACAAATTAAAACTAATTTTTTTAGATATATTATAAAAGATAAATTTAATAATGATCTATTTTGATTCATTCAGGCAAAGTATATCGAATTAGGTAGCGATAATTGATATTTAAATACAATGAATGAAAAAAGATAAAATATAAGTTTTGAAATGTGGAAATCTCATGTGAGTAAAGAGTAATAGTTAAGAAACAAAAAAAACAATTGATCTGATGGCGTTACTTCGCAAAAAAAAAAAACAAAGTTCAGATTCCAATTCAGATCGACGATGCAAAGAAAATGTTAGTGTAGAAAAAGTAATAGAAATAGAATATTTCCTTCGATGGCATAAGGCCAAACTAATCCAGCCTCAAGGTTCCAATCAATGGATCAAAACAAACAGAGGATAACAAATAAACAAAAGAAACATATATCTCTTGGTCATTAATCAAACATTGTTTATAATAATGATTTCCAAGACATATAGAACAAAAATGATAATTAAAGAAATGATTATGAGATTTTTGGGCTATAAGTACCAGATTCAAAAAGTTGAGACCCACAGTTATATTATAAAGATGTTATTATTCGAATTGTTTACTCAGAGTGGGCCCCACGTTGGGCGCCAAAAATTATATTATCTATGTAGCATATAACTGAAAAGGGAAACCTTTTACAATGGGGTACGGTTAAGCTACGCATGCATTTCTTTATCCGGCTCTGGCTCGTCGGCTAGTGGGGTGGGCTAAATTTATGAACTTAACTTGAGTTGTTTGAAAGGCCACATAGAAACATAATTTAACTGCATGCAAATAGTGGGAAAGTGAAAATAATAACTAAGTTTGAGAGCTAAAGGTACAATGGCAAAAGAGAAAATTTACGAATATTTAACAAATGATAATACGGATTCATTGCATTAAATTTATATGTTGCAAATAAGATGTTAAGATTGCAACCAAAGCCCTCCCAACCATGACCATCTGTGTAATATAATCCTGTGTCAGTATTTGTAGATGATCCCTAATACAATCAGTAGCTACCAAACTCTACTTCGCCGTTAGAATCAAAACATTATTAATTCAAAGATTCATGATGCCAGTATTTATTAACATTTTTCCAAACAAAAGTGTAATAATAATTTTAAATTAAACTTTAAATTCAAATTAATATTCTATAGCCAGATTTGAAACAATTTTTATAAAAATTTCCACGCAAAAATATTTCAAATATAATAAATTGAAGGAAATAAAAAAAATATATATCTTAATAACTAATAGCTTTTATAAAAAAATTGACTACAAATGTTTAACAAAATAAATTTCAACAATTAAATTGTAAAAATTGTAAGACAAAATTAACAAAATTAATAAACTATATTGGTCTATGCACCCTGTATTAATTTTAATATTTACGAATATGCAAATAAAACAAAATATAAATTATGATAGGTCAGTTATTAAGAATGACGAGAGGAAAGAAATATGAAAATTTACAGACGGACAGAGGTGTAGGACAAAAAAGATAAGAAGGGGGCATTTTTCTAATGTAAATAACTAATATAATATGATTTTGTAGAATTACTAAAAATTTTACCTTAGAGGAATTGGGTTGGATTGTTAATAAAATTTTGCACTATTTCTTCCGTTGCATTTGATTTAGAAATTCTATAGGGATTATTTACCGTATTATTTTTTTTGTTTTGTTAACAATTTGTTTAAATTCTCTCAATTATTGTTTAGTATGCTAGGTTTTAATTTTTTTCTAATTAATTTGTTTAACATTTTGATTCTTGTTGCTATTTGTGTAAATTTTGTTTTAAAGCTCGTATTTTCTTTTTACATTCTTTTTCTCAGTTTTCTTAAAATTTTTATATTATTCACATCAGATTTATGTTTCTTTATAATATTAAATATATATATGTTTCCACTATAAGTTAGCTTTTTTCACTACTTTTATTTAATTTCTTTTTTTATTATTTTTAAACATTAGATCTAACAAATTTCAACAAATAATTATAATAATGAATTTCATATTATATTATGTGAACTTCACTCATAAAGTAGTAAAAAAAAAACTAACTTCATCAATAATATAAGTAGTAATAAAGAGATTTTACAACTTACATCTGTCACTGTTTAGTCCATCGATGAATGGCCATTCAGCAATGCTATATATGTGTGATGAAGGGAGACAAAATTATAAAGACTATTCTGATGTGATCGATGATTGGTTTGTTTCTTTTGTTCGTCTTCCTTATTTGACATACGCTACTAGCAACATTTATCAAAAGACTTTAGCAACATGTTTCAAAAGACTTAAACAACGTTTCTTATGTGATAACCCACTACAAAATTTTTGGTAATTCTAAATGAAATAAAATATTGGGAAATATTTAAAACTATTTCACCATAGAGTTATAAATTCATAAATAAATCAAAATAAATTATACTTTATACAGTAAAGTTGGATAGGGATTTAGGTTGAATACGTTCAGCGGAGATATTGGTATTGAGGATGATAGGTTCTTCTTCTTAAAGTTGACCTGGAGACTTTAATGGTGTTTGGTGTTTCTTACATAGATTTGTACACATTAATGCAACTATTACTCCTCCGGAACAATATCCCCTAGTTCATTGTAAAATATCGTCCAGATTACGCAATATATTTCTCCACGGAAGAATGTTCAACTATTGGAAAACAATTGGATGTGGATGGAAACAATTTTTGGAGAAGAAAAATAGCCAAAATTTGGTGCCAAATCTGTAAAGGCACATTGGTTTCGATCCATAGAAAAATCTTCGTGATAAAAAAATGTGAATTATCTTACCCAAGGGGATAACGGCACCAATAAGCATTAAACAAATTAGTTTGTTTACCGACTTTATCAATAAAATTAAGAATTATTTAAAAAAATCTTAAATTGAAATTTCAAGGAAAATTTTATGTTTTTATGAAATTATGTAATAAATTTAACTACACTTTTTTTTAACCAAATTTTTGAAATATACTATATGAGTTTTGACTTGTTTCCAGAAAAATTTTATAATAACGAAACGTGGTTTCAACAGTTTCACTATATATAATATCAGAAAAAGTACTATCTAAATAGCTTAATAAAAATTGGCGCAAACTGCAAGTATGAGAAAAGTAACTAGTAAAAACATATGATACCATGGATGTATTTTGTATCTGGTGGTGAATTTCTATAGTGGGACAAAATAAACGAAAATACCAATAAATATACCCGTTATTTCAAAAATGTAATACAAATAATACGAAAAGCTAAATATATAACAAGTTCATTTTTTATAAAGAATTATGAAATACTCATATTTTGTGTATTTTTCTTGTTAGACTAAAAAAATCTAAATTCAAATATTAACGGAAATATATAATTGAAAATGTTAACTATTAACTCGAAAATTTTTATAATTCAGAAGAATAATTTATACTTAGTATTAAAATAGTATAAATAGATATTTCAGTCTATGTTGAATGTTTAGAACTAATTGGTTAAAGCAAAATAATGGGATATTTTGATTTATAGAAAAGGACTTTAAATCGATATTGTCTATCGTTACAAAACAGTTGTTAAAATTCTCTTTTCCAATAATGTAACTAAAAATTTCATGATGAGAGTAAAATTAGCAAAAATTCAGAGAAGAAAATGTTTTCTTATAAAAAACCCTGTGTGCAAAAAGCCAGCACTTTATACAGCCCCCCAAACAAGATCGAATTTTGGGGTTCCACTTAAGTAACACCAAAATTTGATCAAGCTGGCAGTAGTGTTAGCCAGGCTTTATATCCTTAGCATGATATTTGCCTATGTAATTTCCACTCAAATCCTCTAACTCATAATTGCAATTACCAATCTTTTTTCTTATCCTTGCCTTTACAAATAAGTTATCTAACTTGGCGTTATAACCTTTTTCAAAGTTCGACTGCTTAAAATTTCTTCTATATACTTCCTGTCCTTCCCTATAAGTTGCTACTCTAGATCGTAAATTATATATCCTCTCATTCCGATGAAATTGTTTTTCCATAAGTTCTGTTGCCCTTTTTCGAATAATGTCTATTGAATCATCTCTCGAAAAGCTAATAGTCCTATCTTCTAATATGCCAAGTTTTCTCAATAAAGAATATGTATGTCCATTTGTTATCATATTTTGACCAAAGGTTATATAATAGGGTTCAACACCGATGGAAGAATGAATGCTAGAACGTAAAGCACAGGCGATATTGCTTAAAACTTCATCCCAGTTCCGTTGATCGGGATTTACATAAGCCCTTATGGCCGCAATAACTGAGCGGTTTATCCGCTCCGAGGCATTTGCCTGTGGGGAGTGAACAGCTGTGAGAGTGTGGAAAATCTTGTATCGATCTAATAATTGTTTAAATAATTTTGATTTAAATTGAACTCCGTTGTCGGATACAATCGTTTCGGGAACACCAAATATGTGAAAAATATCCTCCTCTAAATATTTACAGATAACATCTGCAGTTAACTTTTTAACCGGTTTGAGAAAAGGATATTTGGAAAAGTGATCTAGAACCACAAAAATGCCAATATGTCCACTTCTAGATCGTGGATATGGACCTAAAAAGTCCACATAAAGTTTTTGGAACAATCGCTGTGTCATAGCTGGTTGACCCATAGGAGGACGAAGAACAAAATTAGGGTGTTTTGTAGATTTACACACTTCGCATGCGTTTATGTAATCCCTTACACTATTAACAAGTCCTGGCCAAAAATAATATTTCCTTATGCGCTCAAGGGTTTTATTGATGCCAAAATGTGATGACAATGGGTCGTCATGTGCCTTGGATAAAATGTCATTTACTAGTTCCTTAGGTATCCACAACTTCCAGCAAAGGTCATCGTGCATCTGTTCACCGGTCGCATGTTCAGTCCGTTTGTATACAAAGCCATCTAACACTTTCATGTCTGGAAATTTTAACTGATTTTCATTTATGTTTCTAATAAGTCCATTATAATCGTCAGTTTGGAAATATTTTGACTTTAAGTCGACAAAAACCCCACTGTCTTCGGAAAGACTACAAATTTTCAAATCGGACTCGTCTTCGGACGGACTGTTTACCTGGTCTTCGGGAGTAATACGGGAAAGAGCATCGGGAACAAGGTTAAGTGAACCTTTACGGTGTTGTATCTTAAACGAAAAACCTTGTAGCTTAAGTGCCCACCTTGCCAGTCTTGAGCTCAAATCGGTTTGGGACATGAGCCACTTTAGTGACGCGTGATCCGTCACTATTGTAAACTCATGTCCTTCGATATATGGCCGAAACTTTTTGACACTTAGCACGGCAGCTAAGCACTCCTGTTCGGTCACTGAGTAATTGCGTTGGGCTTTGTTAAGTTTCTTTGACATAAATGCCACAGGAACTTCATCACCCTCCGCATTTAACTGGACCAGTACACTTCCTATTCCTGTTTTGCTTGCGTCACAGTGGATATAAAATGGTTTTTCAAAATCCGGACTATGCAAAACAGGAGCTGAGCTTAGCAGACACTTAAGCTTTTCAAAAGACTGGTTAGCTTCGTCATTCCAAATAAATTTTCTCTTAGATTTAAGCAAATCCGTCAAAGGTGTTGTTAACGATGCATAGTTTCCTATAAATTTCCTATACCACCCCGTCATACCAAGGAATCGTCTGATTTCCTTCACTGACCGCGGTATTGGGTAATCTAGAATGGCAGATATCTTGTCTGGATCAGTGCGAATAATTCCTTTCCCAATAACATGTCCAAGGTATTTTACTTCTTCCATACAAAACTTACTTTTTCCCACATTAATAGTTAGTCCTGAATCACGTAGATGTTTGGCTATCGTCCTAAGTACGTCTAAATGTCTATTAAAATTGTCAGAAATAACTAGCAAGTCATCGAGGTATACAAAGACTTCATTCCTTAAGTTGGCAGGTATTACTTTATCCATCAATCGGGACATAGTTTGGGGTGCATTACAGAGTCCGAACGGCATTACTTTATATTGGTATAAAGGCCGTCCGGGCACTGTAAATGCTGTTTTGTCCCTAGATTTTGGATCTAAAGGGATTTGCCAGAAGGCATCTTTAAGATCCAAGCTAGTAATAAACCTTGCTTTCGGAAGTCTGCTTAGTATACCATCGATATTTGGTAAAGGATAAGCATCCTTTACCGTTATGTCATTTACCTTACGACTGTCTAAACAAAGGCGATTTTTACCTGGTTTCCTGACCAAGACACACGGCGAACTCCAAGCGCTGTTAGATTCTTCTATCACTCCTAACCTAAGCATGCGATCGACCTCTTCGTACATGAGTTTCTCTATTGCTGGAGATACAGGGTAATGGCGTTGTTTGATTGGTTTTGCCATCCCTACATCAATAACATGACTCACAAGTGTAGTTTTACCGAGCCCCTCTTTTGTGTACGATGGGAATAAGTTAACAACTTGACTTAGTTGTTGTTTTTCGCTTTCATCAAGCTTACATTCATTTAACAATATGTCTGAACTATCAATAGAAGAAATATGCAAAGTTTGGAAGAAAGTTGGTGGCAAAAGGTTAAAACTTCGCCAAAATCAATACCCAGGTACAGGTCTTGTGCAAGTGTGGGTATAATGTATAAATCAATTGGCTTTTCAGAGGATTTGAAAGTAATTTTAGTTTTAATTAAACCGACAACATTTTGAGGACTACCGTCAGCAGTACATACGTTTGAAATTATCTTCTTATAAGAATTTCCAGAATCTAAATATTTTTTTGCTAATTTTCCTCCCAAACATGAAATCGCAGCTCCCGTATCCAATAAACCACTTAGTTTTTCCCCAAAAAGACACACTTCTGCATAAGGTCTTAAATCATTGTCTTTCTCAAATATGCTGGTTATTATATCTTTCCGTTTCCGTTTGATTTTTTTCAAAAATTCCTCATACGCTTAGCTGATCTATTGGACTTTTTACTTATTTCAGAAGTAAATATTTTCGCACGAATCATATTGTAATTACGCATACGTATGTGGAATGGAATAAGTGGTTTAAGCTTACGTTCTATTTTATTAGAATTATGGTTATTTTCTACAATGGTGTTGTAAGGTGTAGGTTCTAGTCCGTGCTGGTCCCTCGATCTGCTTTCTTGACAACTGTCTGTTTGCGTGCACTTGTTTGTGCACTCGACAGGAAGTTTTTTGATGGGGTACATTTTTGACAAGTAGGTTTATAAACATTTGCTGCGCCGCAGCCATAACAAAAAATGTTCCTTTCTGACATACACTCCTGATATCTATGTCCAGTTTTCCTACAGTTCCAGCAGTTCAGTCCCAATTCCGAAATGTCTACAATATTCTTAGTATCGGGTTCCACACAATTTTCCTCATATAACTCTGATACCCTTTTTGGAAAAGCTAAGGGTCGATGACCCAAATTCCTTTTACGAACATCATGAAGAAAGAATTCTCTTTTCCTACATATGTCTCTAAGGTGTGCAACTGAAAATATCTGCAAATTTAAGATTTCGTGCTGGATCTCAGGGAGAAGGTTTCGTCGTAGTATTTCTATCATGGATGATTCGGCTATAGGTTGCTCAAGGTGGTCTATTAATTCCAGAATGGAATCATAGAAAGAGTCAAAGCTCTCACCAGGCTTTTGTTTCCTATCTCTAATGAGTTCCCTATAATCCATGTCAGTCCGAGTATCTTTAAATTGTCTACGAAGCGACAAACACAGGTCTGGCCATTTTATCTCGCGAACTGATTTGTGGTAACGCCAGAACCAATCACTGGCTTTACCATCAAATAAAACGGACGCATTACGGCATAGTAATTCAAAATTACCACCTAAAGTTTGATTGGTAAGGGCCTCTATACGGTACAAAAAAGCATCAACTGAAAGACCTGAAGAAATTCCAGAAAATTTCAATCTCCAATTACTTATAATCTGACTGATTTTGTCTGGTCGAATAGCAAGATCTGTAGAAAAAGCTGAGTTCAATCTCATTAGGTTTGAAGATGGGTTTGTTTGAAATCTAACGTCACCTTCATTGTTATTGTTTGTTGAAGGCGGAAGTCCTAGTAGCTGGTCCAAGGTTTGGGGTTGACAATGAAAATTTTCTGAGGGTTCTATATGATTTTGAGGAGGTTCCATAACAGGAGTATTGTTATTATTTTCCAAACTAAGCCGACGAAAACCTGCCTCTATATTATCCTGTACTAATCTAGTTAGTTGTTCATTTAATGACGACAACATTTCGGCCTGTTGAGCTCCTACTGCCGCCGTAACTAGATTTCTAATCATATGTCTTTGAGCATCTGGAGAAGAATCCGATGACTGCGTTATGTTATGAGTCGTTTGTAAGTTTTCTGAAGCGGAGATATTTGCTGATCTAAATGCATCAATATTCAGTTGACGGGATTGGTTCCTCGTCATAACAGTGGACTTATATGAAGTGTTTGGCTTCGAAGATTTGGGTAAAATTATTTGAGTATTGCAAGTAGGACAAGTAGTTTTATTTTGGGTTGATTTTGATAGGCATGTTTTATGAAATATGTGATTACAAATGGTTTTTGTGGAATTTGCTCTAATTGAAATGTTGTTTTTGCATATTCCACAAACATCAAAATTCGGAGGAGGCGGTGATGCTTGCGTTTGTGTTTGTGGCTGAGCTTGTGGTTGCTCTTGAGCTTGTGGCTGATCATTTTGTGCAACAGTGGTAGGCGTTATAGCCAAATTTTCTGTACTACGTCTAACTGACATGTTACTATTTATAGAAGTATAATGATTTAGAATTTTATAAAATGAACTTCAGAAATAATTTCAAATTGATGGGACAGAGATTATTTTCCAAAGGCCAAGATTTCAAGAATCGACAAGCAGTATTAAAAGCAAAAGTAAAGTTTATATTTTATATTAAATAGTGTCGAAAAACTCTAAATGGGCTTCTTGTATAACAAACAAATGGATTTGTTCAGAAACAAATTAAAACTAATTTTTTTAGATATATTATAAAAGATAAATTTAATAATGATCTATTTTGATTCATTCAGGCAAAGTATATCGAATTAGGTAGCGATAATTGATATTTAAATACAATGAATGAAAAAAGATAAAATATAAGTTTTGAAATGTGGAAATCTCATGTGAGTAAAGAGTAATAGTTAAGAAACAAAAAAAACAATTGATCTGATGGCGTTACTTCGCAAAAAAAAAAAACAAAGTTCAGATTCCAATTCAGATCGACGATGCAAAGAAAATGTTAGTGTAGAAAAAGTAATAGAAATAGAATATTTCCTTCGATGGCATAAGGCCAAACTAATCCAGCCTCAAGGTTCCAATCAATGGATCAAAACAAACAGAGGATAACAAATAAACAAAAGAAACATATATCTCTTGGTCATTAATCAAACATTGTTTATAATAATGATTTCCAAGACATATAGAACAAAAATGATAATTAAAGAAATGATTATGAGATTTTTGGGCTATAAGTACCAGATTCAAAAAGTTGAGACCCACAGTTATATTATAAAGATGTTATTATTCGAATTGTTTACTCAGAGTGGGCCCCACGTTGGGCGCCAAAAATTATATTATCTATGTAGCATATAACTGAAAAGGGAAACCTTTTACAATGGGGTACGGTTAAGCTACGCATGCATTTCTTTATCCGGCTCTGGCTCGTCGGCTAGTGGGGTGGGCTAAATTTATGAACTTAACATGATTTTGAGGAGGTTCCATAACAGGAGTATTGTTATTATTTTCCAAACTAAGCCGACGAAAACCTGCCTCTATATTATCCTGTACTAATCTAGTTAGTTGTTCATTCAATGACGACAACATTTCTGCCTGTTGAGCTCCTACTGCCGCCGTAACTAGATTTATAATTATATGTCTTTGAGCATCTGGAGAAGAATCCGATGACCGCGTTATGTTATGAGTCGTTTGTAAGTTTTCTGAAGCGGAGATATTTGCTGATCTAAATGCATCAATATTCTGTTGACGGGATTGGTTCCTCGTCATAACAGTGGACTTATATGAAGTGTTTGGCTTCGAAGATTTGGGTAAAATTATTTGAGTATTGCAAGTAGGACAAGTAGTTTTATTTTGGGTTGATTTTGATAGGCATGTTTTATGAAATATGTGATTACAAATGGTTTTTGTGGAATTTGTTCTAATTGAAATGTTGTTTTTGCATATTCCACAAACATCAAAATTCAGAGGAGGCGGTGATGCTTGTGTTTGTGGCTGAGCTTGTGGTTGCTCTTGAGCTTGTGGCTGATCATTTTGTGCAACAGTGGTAGGCGTTATAGCCAAATTTTCTAACTGACATGTTACTATTTTATAGAAGTATAATGATTTAGAATTTTATAAAATGAACTTCAGAAATAATTTTAAATTGATGGGACAGAGATTATTGTAAACTTTTCCTTTATTTTCCAAAGGCCAAGATTTCAAGAATCGACAAGCAGTATTAAAAGCAAAAGTAAAGTTTATATTTTATATTAAATAGAGTCGAAAAACTCTAAATGGGCTTCTTGTATAACAAACAAATGGATTTGTTCAGAAACAAATTAAAACTAATTTCTTTAGATATATTATAAAAGATAAATTTAATAATGATCTATTTTGATTCATTCAGGCAAAGTATATCGAATTAGGTAGCGAAAATTATATTTAAATGCAATGAAAAAAGATAAAATATAAGTTTTGAAATATGGAAATCTCATGTGAGTAAAGAGTATTAGTTACGAAACAAAAAGACAATTGATCTGATGGCTTTACTTCGCTTTAAAAAACAAAGTCCAGATTCCAATTCAGATCGACAATGCAAAGAAAATGTTAGTAGGAGAAAAAGTAATAGAAATAGAATATTTCCTTCGATGGCATAAGGCCAAACTAATCCAGCCTTAAGTTTCCAATCAATGGATCAAACAAAACAGAGGGTAACAAATAAAAAAACTTATATACCTTGGTTATTAATCAAACATTGTTTGTATTAAATGATTTCCAAGACATAAAAACAAACATGAAAATTAACGAAACGCTTATGAGATTTTTGGGCTATAAGTACCAGATTTAAAAAGTTGAGACCCACTGTTATACTATAAGATGTTATTATTCGAATCGTTTACTCAGAGTGGGCCCCACGTTGAGCGCCAAAAATTATATTATCTATGTAGCATATAACTGAAAAGGGAAACCTTTTACAATGGGGTTAAGCTACGCATGCATTTCTTTATCCGGCTCTGGCTCGTCGGCTAGTGGGGTAGGCTAAATATATGAACTTAACTTGAGTTGTTTGAAAGGCCACATAGAAACATAATTTAACTGCATGCAAATAGTGGGAAAGTAAAAATAATAACTAAGTTTGAGAGCTAAAGGTACAATGGCAAAAGAGAAAATTTACGAATATTTAACAAATGATAATACGGATTCATTGCATTAAATTTATATGTTGCAAATAAGATGTTAAGATTGCAGCCAAAGCCCTCCCAACCATGACCATCTGTGTAATATAATCCTGTGTCAGTATTTGCAGATGATCCCTAATACAATCAGTAGCTACCAAGCTCTACTTCGCCATTAGAATCATAACATTATTAATTCAAAGATTCATGATGTCAGTATTTATTAACATTTTTCCAAACAAAAGTGTAATAATAATCTTAAATTAAATTTTAAATTCAAATTAATATCCTATAGCCAAATTTGAATCAATTTTTATAAAAATTTCCACGCAAAAACATTTCAAATATAATAAATTGAAGGAAATAAAAAATATATCTTACTTAATAACTAATAGCTATATAACTTAATAACTAAAAGCTAAATAAAATTAAGAATTATTAAAAAAAATCTTAAATTGAATTTTCAAGGAAAATTTTAAGTTTTTATGAAATTATGTAATAAATTTAACCACACTTTTTTTAACCAAATTTTTGAAATATACTATATGAGTTTTGACTTGTTTCCAGAAAAATTTTATAATAATGAAACGTGGTTTCAACAGTTTCACTATATATAATATCAGAAAAAGTACTATCTAAATAGCTTAATAAAAATTGGCGCAAACTGCAAGTATGACAAAAGTAACTAGTAAAAACATATGATACCATGGATGTATTTTGTATCTGGTGGTGAATTTCTACAGTGGAACAAAATAAACGAAAATACCAATAAATATACCCGTTATTTCAAAAATGTAATACAAATAATACGAAAAGCTAAATATATAACAAGTTCATTTTTTATAAAGAATTATGAAATACTCATATTTTGTGTATTTTTCTTGTTATACTAAAAAAAACTAAATTCAAATATTAATGGAAATATATAATTGAAAATGTTAACTATTAACTCGAAAATTTTTATAATTCAGAAGAATAATTTATACCTAGTATTAAAATAGTATAAATAGATATTTCAGTCTATGTTGAATATTTAGAACTAATTGGTTAAAGCAAAATAATGGGATATTTTGATTTATAGAAAAGGACTTTAAATCGATATTGTCTATCGTTACAAAACAGTTGTTAAAATTCTCTTTTCCAATAGTGTAACTAAAAATTTCATGATGAGAGTAAAATTAGCAAAAATTCAGATAAAAAAATGTTTTCTTATAAAAAACCTTGTGTGCAAAAAGCCAGCACTTTACAATGTTCAATAAATTTTCGAATTGTAATAGATTTAACTTTTGGGATTTTTTCTATTAAAGACATGAGAAAACTTATTTCTACAAATATTTGATCAATTAGAAAAGTAATAACATAAAAGTAGCTGGTGGAGGGTATTTAAGATTCGGCACAGCCGAATATAGCACTCTAACTTGTTTTTTTAAATACTACATATTTTTTTACAAAAATGAGGACGCAGTTTATTTTTTATCACAAAACTACATATAACACCGTCCAACACCATTTTTCACACACGAACCAAACCATAAACATACGAAAGCACATAATTTATATGGTATAACTGCGTACTCAGTTTTTCATTTTCTGATCGTTTGTCCTTTTAAAAGGACTTTAAAATTTGAGGTGCATACAATTTTAAAAAATTTTTATAAAATATTTTAAGCCACCCTATTATAACAATATGGGTATTAAACTAAAGAGGACAATTGCAGTATTTTTATCTTGTATTTTGTTTTATTTTTTAAGAATAAAAAGATGTAAAAAATATCCTTATAAAAGTTTATCCTTTATTATTCTTGAAATTTTATACGAAATTGTTCAACAATAAATATTCATAATAAAGACATTGGAGTAAAAAAGTCTGAAATTTGGTCTTCATAGCTCCATTTGTTTAATTTTTATAATATTTTTTTAATATCTCAATAAATTAATTAATAAAATTTTCCCCTCTAAAAATTTCAAAGTCTTTTTTTGTTAAAATATTATGTAGAAAAATTAGAAATTTGTTATTGTGGAACCGAGTTTCTTTATCTCTATGATAAAAAGTTAAAAAAGTGGAAACTTTGAAGAATATGAAAAGATAACAATCGATTAAGGATATATTGCATTTTTATCCTTTCATGTTAAAACTCCTTTCTTGGAAATTATATTTTCCTTTTTCATTTAACACACTTATTCCGAACTCTATAGTTATTCTAAATTCTTTATATCTTTTAAAAATATCTTTGACATCCCAATAATGTTATCAAAGTAGTTTATTATATAGTTTTTATTAAAAATACAACAGTGCGAAGGTATATCATGTGCAATTAG
>NC_060951.1:14573309-14576628 GCF_022045245.1 Lucilia cuprina
TACATTGATTACACATTGTTTATAAATATTCGCATTTTACAGTAATGCAATTTAATCTTCAAAATTAAAAATAACCAAATATTTTTTTCAGTGCAATTTCAATGAAAATAATGCCAATAGTGTGTGTGTAGTGGTGATTTTTTTATCTGCCTCTCTATCCGCCGGTATATGCTCTAAACAATTGTTTATAAAAAAAATGATAAGAGATTTGATAACGTTCTTTCTCTTATGAAATCCATGTTTGAAGAGAGTGAAGCACGTATGGACACCTTGTTTAAAAAAAGCTTTAATAAACTAAAGAAAAATATTATTGACATTAAAATACGAGTAACAAAACTTGAGACAGTGGCTGAGGAAATTGTAAGTCTGAAAGGTGAAGTTCAAATTTTGAAAACACAATTGCAGCGACAGGAAAATTCTATCGTAGCATTTACGTATGAAGTTTTTAAGTCCATATGTGAGGTTTTAAATGTCTCTGCATCAGTGATTAAATCGTTATATCGTCTCCAAAACCACAATAACAAAGATAGGGGCTACTCGCCGGAAGCTGTCATAATGGTTAGACCGTGTTCATCCTATGATAAAAACATCATCTTAAAATATTTTGCTAATTACCGGAGGTCGAATAGAACAGAACTAAAATTATGTCACTTTGGACACGATGGTGATCGACCGTTTTATATTAATGAGAAATTAACGACCACTAATTATATAATTTTAATATCTGCCATTGAACTAAAAATACAAGTTCTGTTGAAAACAGCTTATACAGTTCGTGGTTTAGTCAAAGTGAAGTTTAATGATAATGATGAGCTAAATCTGATAACTAAATCTTTAATATTTGTCATGTTAACTTATTCTTGTCAAAGTGTCATACGTAATTATGTTTATGATGTTTAAATATTATGCTTAAATTTCTTTTATGTTCGATTTTAATTGTCTTGTTTTTATGCATTGTAATATTTCATTAAAAATTTTAAAGATAAAGCCTATGTTAATTTATTATTGATTTCACAGCGTTGCCTTTCAAACAATATTAAAATACACTTGTCGAATTCACAAGATATGTTGTAGGGTTGTATCGTAGTATGTAGTAATTTTTTTATAATTTATTTGTTTTTGTTTCAAAAAATTTTATTTGAAAAATTTTTATGACATACAACCGTACGACATCGATTGTGAAATGGACAATTAAACAATTAGATGGTGATATATTAATCACTAGTTCCACTCGCACTACATTCAACCTCATTCTAATTCTATGATATTAACATTTGTCATATAAATGCACAAAGCCTAAATTGATTTAGGTTTACCTTCGAGAACTATGGTGTTGACGTAATATGTGTATCTGAAACATGGTTTAGTCAAAAAGGTGTTCGATAACATAATTGCTTTTAGTGATTTTAAAATATATCGCTGTTATAGACGTACCTATGGTGGCGGTGTTGCCATATTTGTTAAAAAGGGTTATCAAACCAATTTGTCGTAAAATCTGAATATGACGAAAAACTTAAATATATATTTGTTAGCTCTTTGGGTCAAGAACTGCCGTAGTCAGAAGAGGTCAAAGTTGGACATTTTGGTCAATTCTTTGAAATAAATTTTAAGTAATCACAAAGCTCTTAAAGGCAATGGTCTAAGCTTTTTTGAGCCAAAAATGCAACAAAAACGTCAATTTTGAAAAAATTGGGGAAATTTAAATGGCAAATATTTAAAAAATATATATTTTTTAATTAAAAAATATTTTTTTTGGTAAATATCCGACTTGCATTCCATTATGGGATTATAAAGACGTTCAAGAAAATTGTAAGCTTTCTCTTAAGCCAAAAAATTTAAATTTATTAAATATTTTTTTAATACAACATTTCGATAACATTTCAGTATACAAAAGTAATAAGTGATTTTCGGGAGGGGACACTGTATGGGAGCGGTAACATTTCTGAATAAATGTTACCGCTCATATTTGCATATTCATAAACCAATATGCAAAATTTGACTTCAAGAAGTTGTTTCTCAGTGACCGGGAAAGATGATTGAACAAAACTTTTTATATATTTTTTATTAAGGCGTATAAAATCGATTAGCATTAAGGAAATTGTTTTTGCTTTCAAAATAGGGAACTTTTTTGTCAAAAAGGATTCCTAAATCACAGTCAAAAATTGAAATTTTATAACTAAAACTTAATATGAGAATAAAATAATTATAATCAGCATAATTTTACTTTACTAAGTCATATACAATAAAGAAATATTTCATCAAAATCGGCCCTTATTTGTTAATTTTTCAGGGTCCACAAATATTTCACATTCAAATTAATGAATAAAAACACATGACTCTGTATTTAAAACTAAATTTGTTGAGTTCAGTTTTTGTTCATAACATACAAGAATATATATAATTTTAATAATAAAACATAAAATTTATAATGAAACTTAATTTTTGTCCATTAACTGACATATTTAATTTTATACATACCGGGGTATGATGGGTATTGATACCCGAGGTAAAAATAAAAAACGGTCATAAATCAGTTTTATAAGTATATATCTAACTAATTTATGGAAAATGTATAGGAAACATTACTCTGAAAGCGTAGTCCAAGTTTCAAGCATTTCTGTGTACAAAATCTATACATGTGCCAAAATTTTGTATCGTGTTTAAAATTGTTCGAATAAAAACTTACAATATTTTATTATTCGATTATTCGATAGAATAAAAGTTTTTATTTTAATAATTTAATAAAATATAAATAAAACTTGGGAAACACCTACAAAATCTTAAGATACGTTTAAAAACGGGATTAAGGCACTTATAAGACAGTAACCTACATAGTCCAGCTTTGGTGTTTATAATGATTATTTATCGGTGTTCAACTTAAGTAGAGAAATAAAGTTCATTTTATCAGCTACTTAACATGTATTATTTTGTATAAAACGTCAAAAAGATAGGGGTGTATTGTATTTGTCATTCCGTTTTTAACACATCGAAATATTGGGTCCTTGTAAGAATCTAAAACGATTCAGCCGTTCACATGATCATGTTCACATGATAGGTTCCCTTCAGAAAATTACTATAATGCAGATATCTGGCGTATAATTGGCAATGAAATGTACAAAGTATTAAGAACCAAAATGTTTTTTAACATACGTAACTCGCTTAAAAATACTAGTATAGTAACAAAATTCTACATAAACAGGTTTATTAGGAACAATCTACTTATTGCAAGCATTTAACCCTTAAATGCTCATGGACGCGGATTTTGTTCAAAAAAATATATTACACCGTACAACAAATTGGGAAAAATTGTTGCACACAT
>NC_060951.1:14576728-14606883 GCF_022045245.1 Lucilia cuprina
ATATTTAAAATAAATATGTGCAAAACAGGGCAAAAAATATTTGCTACTTTTAAACTAAAAAATATTAGTTTTGTGTTACATTAATATTATTTCTAAATATCAGTTTTCATTACATGCATTTTTGTGGAGATGAGAGTATAATGATTTCTCATTTCTTGTTTTTTCGCTCTTTCACTTATACAAGTGCAAAATGTAGTAGTATATGTCTGCCGATCCTGGGTTTAGAGTTTAAAAGGTTACCGAAAGTCTTGATGTTTTTGGAAACTTACCTATAATTGATCTTTAGGCAGCTTCTCTATTCTTCCTTTTTGGTGCATTGAATATTTTGTAAATTCCTCATCACAGATATTTTCAGTTCTGTTATTGTGGTTGTTGTAATTCATTTTGATTATTTTATTTTAGTAGATTATTGGTATTATTGCAATTTAGTAATAAGAGTTCAAGAGTTAAATGAACTTGTATTTTTTTTTTTATAAAATATGCAGATTTAGTTGTTGTAATGTTGTTATTGTTAAGACTCTTTAGATGTTTTGTTTACACTTGAGCACTGTTTATTTATTTGTTATTGTTTTTTATACAATTGTACCAATTGTTAGAATGTTTTTTATATTTTTAATTTTAACGACAAATATTGTTTTTTTTTCTTTAGTTAGACTATATTTATTTATTTTTAATATATAATAAAAATAAACCCACAAACCCTCCTCTGCGAGAGTTTAATATTTTTCAAAACTTTTTTATAAATTGAGGGATTTGTGATAAATTTTACAATTTCTTTTTAGTTTTATATTCTCAATGAGAATATAACGTTAAAATAATAATAAATAAACATATTATTTAAATTTTAAAATATTATCCTTGGTAAAAATTTAAAAAAACAATTTTTGCCTTATTGATTAATTAATTATAAAACATTTAACATCTCATGGTAAAATCATATAATTTGATTTTTTATCATTGTGTTGGATTTACCAAGAGGTGCAATTTTACCCCTTAGTTTTACATGTGAAAGGGACAAGGTATACGTTTTACTTTGGGGACCCTGGTCCCCCACCAGTGGGTCCATGAGGTCCATGTTCAGAACTTAAACTCGAGAACATCTCCTCTCTCCACATGCAAAATTTCATTCAAATCGGATTAACCGTTTTGTTACAAAATTATTTCCGAAATTTTTTCCATACCTCTGTGCAGAGGTTAATAAGTTTCTCATCTAATTTAATTTTTTTCTTAGTGGAACATGTTGCAGACATAGTTTTTAGTTTTTTAGTTTGTTATCTGCCGAGAATTTATAAATAAAAGAACAGTTCTAACCCAAAATTTCTTTCTTGTTAAACCAATTTTATTGACATCAAAATTGAAGAAAACTAAAAAATATATCATTCTATGCGTCTGTCAGAAAATTAGAATCAATGAGTTGTATGCTGCAAATTACAACTACAAAAGCTTAGGATGCCTTGACGCGTAAAATGCTTAAAATAGATCTTTTATGTACAGCACAAGTGGCGCACAAATATGTCAGCCGATTTTGACAATTACTATTCTTTTTATAGCCCACACTACTATAGTGGGGAGGGTTTTATGCGTTTGTGCTGATGTTTTTCGCCGTATCCCCTAATAGGGCTTTTGGTTAAATGTTCTATTATGTCAACAAAAATCGGCAAAACTTAGTTCGCTTAAACGACACAGCACAGTTAAAGCACACTTTAGCCTTAAAAATCAATAATAAAATTGTTATATTCATAAACAAAAAATACAATTGAGCTGTTTTTTTCAACTTTGAGCTATTTTTTTCAACTTTGCAGCACACAGTAGGGCAGAATGGAAATTTTTTGGAAAAAAATCTGGCATTTCTAAACGGCTGATCCGATCGGGATAAAATTTGGCGTGAGCGTAGCCAAGGAGTATTCGAGTTTAAGTTTTGAAGATGAACCTCGCAGATGCCCCAGGGACGGAGCTGTGGCGGCTCAAAGTAGGGTACCTACAACATGTAAAATTTTTAAACTCGTGCCATTTTTTTTTTCACCCAAATACAAAAATTTTTATATTTTCGACGAGATCTTGAAAAAACATGCTTGGACATACTACTTATCTCTTATAATATCCGATTTATAGGCATTTAAAAATTTAGTGATACAAAATTTACCATACCTTGGTCCGCCTTTTTTTTGAATACCGGGCGTAATTTTGGACCAAATGGACTCAATTTTTTCTTGTTACTTAGACAACAAAATTTCCAATAATATACAAAAAAAAAATCAGATCAATATCATTTACAGATTTAAAAATATACGTTTTTTAATTTAAAAATTCAAAAAATTTTAGATTTTTGCCGTTTTTTTTTGCCCAAAATGTGTCTTAACTCTTTTATTAATAAAATAAAATTTTCTTTAAGAACATATAACAATTTTATAGTTTTCTAAAAGGTATCTTTACGCAGAACGCTTTGGCGTAAATTGTCCTATTTTTTGAAAATGTTGCCACTGCGTCCTTCCGAATATGACCTATTTTTTATCAAAACTTCAACTTTGGGCGACATGTTCTAAAATCCCAAAGCTGGGATCAGAAAACTGAAAGCAGTTTTGGAAACCTCAATATGTTTTCCATTTACTCCAAAAGTATTTTCCCAGCCCTGAAAGATATGTGGACCCTATGGGCAAAAATGTAAAAAATCCCATTTTTGGGATTTTCATTCCTATTTTTGGGAATTGCGGGATGCCCTTTGACCTTTTTAATTTTTTTTTTGCATTTTGTTATTTGAAATGACAAATTTAACAAGCGTTGAAGATTTCATTGAGTTTTGTTCATAAATAAAGATTTTGTCATATATTACATATTTGTTAAATTTCTAAAACTACGATTTATATCAAAATTTTAATAGGGTCGCAGATAGCTACAACAATTTAGTCCATATTTATCCCTTAATATCTTTTTTTAGTTAGATATGGAAATTCTCGAACCTTTACAAAAATTTTCAAGCCAATATCTCAATTACATTCAAAAATATGTTCATTTAAACCTGTGTCCTTTAATTTCATCTTTTTCATATTTTAGTATTAAGTATGACAGAACATACATTTGGTGTTGAATAAAATATTTGGACAATTTTTAAAAATTATTTAGTTAATTATTTTATTAAAGACTATAACATTGTATATACAATAAAAAAATATAATTTTATTATGAGCCACGCAAAACAACACCTAAATCACCCCACACAAACCACCTTTCCCGCCCACCGAAATATAAAACACAATTTAATACAATTTCATCAGTTAGTATAATAGCTTTTTTATTTGAACTGTTTATCTTAAACATAATACAATTAATTCTTACAACCTACTTATATAGTTAATTCCTAACACTACTTATTTTCTATAAAATAATCTGTCATATCGGTATACATATCCATAAGGTAATATAAGTCCTTTAAATCTTCCTCGTTTTGAGATGATAGAGTTTCATAACAAATCCATCTTTTTCGCATAGTTGAAAGAACAGGATCAGAAGATAGAAGTAAACTATTAAAAATATCTTCATTCTGTGATTGCCTGGAGCATTTTCTTAAGCTGAAAAGTTGAACATGCTTAAAATCTCAATTCCTCGCTTCCTGGGCTTCTTCTGTTAACTCTCCAAGTGGAAGAATATTCGATTCAATTATTATTTGACCATGACACAATACTTTGTGTACTGTTGGTGTTAGTTCCCTCCATGGATACAGAGATACAAGTAATTTAGAAATTTCAGATGTATATTCCCCAAATCGATTTCCATTAATTTTATGTTTACTATTCAGTGCCATTAAAATAGTGTTAACTTTAAAATAGTGTTAACCTTCTCGCCGTATTACATTTGTACTACCGCAACTTGGAAGTGTTTTGTCGATGTTTAATCCCATCTGAACTTTAAATTCTTCTTGGATTCTGCTTTTTTCCGCAGCTCTCAGTTCTTTCAATTCTTCATTATTTTTTGTTGATTTAGTAAGATTCTCTGGCACACTTCTATATTTGAGGTCGTATGCTATGTGTAAAAAGTAATCCAAAAATCGTATTCTGGCATGAAGTGGTGAAATTCCGAAAGACAGGACTTCTTCATTAATACTTCTGCTTTTGTTTATATTTGAGAATTGCGACTTTTTCTCATTACATATTGAGCATCTCCAGAAGGAAGAAGTTTCTGTTATGGCATTGCTGACCTTTCCATCAATCATTGTTAAGCTTAGCTGATATGATACGTTAATAGAGAATTCCTTTATTTTTATGCAAATGGGCTCCAGTGCATTTATTTCATCTTTTAAATATTCCACTAAATCTTTTGTTGTTTTCTTTGACTCCTTTATATATTCAAATCCAATGGGTCTACAAAAATTTTTTGAACCCGGAGTTGTATTGATACATATATCTTCAAATGAATTTCCGATGCTTGACGATGATGGATTAAGGGAATATGAACGAATTCGTAATGGCACTAATGATGACATAAATACACTTTTGTAGTCTGCTAATGTCCGACTTCCACAAGCTTGTTTGTATTCTGGAAGTGCTGATAAACCGTCACATCCCCACTTACACATTAAGACAACATCACAGTTATGAATTTTCCTTAGATGGTCTTCTGAAAAGTCTGACACAATTCTTGATGCTGTTAATGATGCTTATATACCAATTCTTGTCATTTCCGATACAGGTATTCCAAAGTAAAAAATTACGAACTGTCTACCTATTAACATTTTGGACTATATTACTATAACCTGTAATTCAGTCATTGATATTTCTTATTAGTGAATGAATCGAAATTATCATTACCTGTATATTTTTACCTACATGATCATAAACGAAACAGAACGAAATGATCTGTCGAAAAAATTGAGGTAAAAAATAGTTATAAATTTCTGAAAATTTAAGCATAATAGGACCTTTCAATTATAAGGATAAGCAAACAAATAGAAAAAAGGTAAATATAAGATTTAAACATGTTCTGTCATATTTAGTACTAAAATATGAAAAATATGAAATTAAAGGATACAGGTTTAAATGAACATATTTTTGAATGCAATTGAGATATTGGCTTGAAATTTTTTGTAAAGGGCCGAGAATTTCCATATCTAACTAAAAAAAGATATTAAGGGATAAATATGGACTAAATTGTTGTAGCTATCTGCGACCCTATTAAAATTTTGATATAAATCATAGTTTTAGAAATTTAACAAATATGTAATATATGACAAAATCTTTATTTATGAACAAAACTCAATGAAATCTTCAACGCTTGTTAAATTTGTCATTTCAAATAAGAAAATGCAAAAAAAAATTAAAAAGGTCAAAGGGCATCCCGCAAATCTCGTCGAGCGCTTTCAGAAAATATAAAAATTTTTGTATTTGGGTGAAAAACAAAAAAATGGCACGAGTTTAAAAATTTTACATATCTAGGTACCCTACTTTGAGCCGCCAAAGCTCCGTCCCTGGGGCATCATCTTCAAAACTTAAACTCGAATACTCCTTGGCTACGCTCACGCCAAATTTTATCCCGATCGGATCAGCCGTTTAGAAATGCCAGATTTATTTCCAAAAAATTTCCATTCTGCCCCACTGTGCAGCACTGTACAATTTGGTTGTCATTTTTTGTGTCAATGTTGCGTATAATTAGTATAAAATATTCGTTTATTCGGTTTTCTTAATTTTATATTTTTGTTTATAATATATTTTTGACGATAAAAACGAACTTTTAAGAAAAACAATTAAGAGTGTTATATTCGGCTATGCCAAATCTTATATACCCACCCACAAATCATTCCCATATAAATAAAAATTGATATTTATGGATACTAGAGTACAAAAAGGGAGCTCCGCTTCCCAAATTTCCAATTTTAATATTTTTTAAGATTATATGTGACATCACTGGATTCCTTAAACTTATAAAGATATTTAAAAATACTCTCCTCTCTTCTTTCTGGAAAATGTATTGTTTACTTTTTTTGTTTTGCTTTGTTTGTTTGTTATTTAGTTCAAGCATACGTTTTGTTTCTATTGTTCAATTCACAATCAAGTTGTATATTGTATCTACTAAAGTGTAGTAACAGTGATTGTGAACAGATTTTTGTAGAAAGTCATAAGTTTATGTTCACAATAAAAAAAGAATCAAAACATACAATGTCAAAAGTAAAAAAAAAAAAAAACAAGTAATATTAAAGTAATTAAACGAGCAAAATAAACCAAATTAATTTCTTTTTATTTAAAATTCTATTTTCATTATTCCACATTTTAAACTAATAAATAAACAGTTTTTAATAAAATTTTATTTTTGTTTTGATAAACAGCTGCTTGTTTGTAATTTCTGTGTTACCACTTTATCGTTTATTATGCCAAAATCGATTGAATTTTTTATTTATATGCTGAAATGAACAATTGACAAAACTGAATTTTCTTACGACATTCGAAAAACATATGAAAAATTTTCGTAAGAGTTGTATAGAACTTTTGCAAAAAAAATACCAACAACATTGTTATATATATATATATATATATATATAATATATATATATATATATATATATATATATATATATATAATATATATATATATATATATATATTATATGTATATGTATATATATATATATATAATATATATATATATATATATATATATATATATATATATATATATATATATATATATATATATATATAATATATATATATATATATATATATATATATATATATAATATATATATATATACATTATTTTCAATAAATATGAATTTTTATGATTCCGCTTTTTTCTTTCATATATTAACACATTTCTCAATATTTTAAAACACTATACAAACACCACTTTTAAATAATATACGCTTTTTATTAATTTCAAATTTACTGAGGAAGTTGTGCCAGTGAGTCGCTAAGATTTCTCTACATTTTAAACAAATATACAAACACCACTTTTAAATCATATACGTTTTTTTATTAATTTAAAATTTACTAAGGAAGTGGTGACAGTGAGTCGCTAAGAATTATTTTCATTTTAAGCATTCTTAAATGTAAACATTTATTTTACCCTTCACCTTAGTGAGAAGTTGAAGTGCTTTACGCGAGTATCTGGCGTGTTGCCCTATCTGACGGTGGTACTTTTTCAACAACTGAGTGAGTAAAAAGTAAACAACTCACCACTGCCCCTTTGTGTTTCTTAAACGTAAATTGCAATTTTTGTATATGGATAAAGCCGGTCCATGTAGTAGTACTTTGCTCGAGTACTTGAGCTATTTAATCTCTGACCATTGTTGGCCCGTAGCTTAACTTCCGAGATGTAAAACATAATTTCCGTTTACAACCACGCAGATGGGAGAATAAACCGAGACTTTGTTCTTACTCACAGCGACACACTGTGCTAATTCTGATATGAAAGGAGTTTATTCTGAACATATCTGGAAGTGAGAAGGGTATATATAAGTTTGTCATTCCGTTTGTAATTTCTGTCTGGATCCTTATAGATAGCGGAGTCGATTTAGCCATGTCCGTCTGTCTGTATGTGTGTATGTTGAAATCAGTTTTCCGAAAACCTGCGGATCTGAATTTTCAACACTATTAAAATCAGCCCAATCGGCCCATAAATAATGAAAATATGTGTAAAAATCCGCATCCTTATACAGAAACAATAAACAAAAAAAGAAATAAAACACAGTATTAAACGTATTTTTTTTCGTTATTTCTTGTTTATAAACAACACAAAGCAAATAGTAGACATTGTGTTACGTTTTTATTGGCTAGAAACATGAAATTAAGTATGTAGATTAGGCGAGAACAGATATAAGGGAACTTTTTGGTACTTTTTCGTCCTACAAAAGTTACTTTTTGAACTTTTTATAAAATTGAACCTAGAAACATGAAATTTAGCATGTAGGCCCGTGATTAGGCAAGAACAATCACTTTAGTGGGGAGAGTATATTGGGTTTGTGCTGATGTATGTAAATCACAATAACATTGGTCCTATATCAACCTTTAAGTAAACCAATCGGTTCAGAATCATTTTTTGAGTGGATTTAGCTATGTCGACCATCGATGGAAACCTTGTAATCAAACTACAGGTCGCAATTTTGGAGATAATTCAAAAAAATTTGGCACATGATCTTTTATGATACCGTAGAAGCCTATTGAAAATAGTCAAAAATCAGTCCATTATTTCACCAAGCCCCAATGCGACTAAACCCGCCGAATAGGGCTGCAAAATCAAGTTTTATACTAGCCTTGATGACCCTTATGAACTTTGTAATTATAGCGCCTCATTTGACCCTAGCCCCTATAAAAAGCGCCGTTTCAAATTTGACTTAAACAATACATGGCGTAAGTATATCTGAGGCAAGCTACAATTCAACTTATATGCTTTATTATGAAACCTTTTTGTTCGTATACAGATGTAGGGTATTATATGGTCGGCCTCGTCGACTATAACTTCTTACTTGTTTTTTTTTTAATTTTTTCACAAACAAAAGATGTTTTTTCATTATTTTGCATTCAATAGGTATATAATTTTTCCAAATTTTAAAGAGTGTTATATTAAAGCTTGGGACTCTCTATATAATAAAACAAATGATATTATTAATTTAACACAAAAAATTTTATAAAATTATGTTTCTTTTCAAAGTACACCTAAATTCGAATACTTCTTTGAGACACTATTCAAACATACATACATAACGGGTTTGCCCCGTTTGTATGGAGGAAAAATAAGGTGTCAATGTTCCTGAGGAAAGATATACAATTTTGCAAGAAAAAAGAAAAATAAGTACGACAAGTACCGTAAAAAAAAACAGAAATAAACATACGTATATTCATATATGTGAGAATGTATGTAGGCAAGAGCATAATATATTTTTACGTTGTGTGATAGAGGACAAGAGAATATTTTTGGTGTTTTATTCATACTTAAGGCTCAGTTAGTCTCTACGTTCCCTTCCGTGATGAATCAGCTGATTCGTATTTGGCTTACGAAAACCTGTGTTAGTCGTTAGTTTGGCCGTAACGTTGAAGTTGCGTTGCGGATGAACCTGTAGAAAATAGAATTCAATATGCAACGTTAAGTGACAGCTATAAACAGCTGACAAAAAATACAAAAAAGATGTAAACAAGAAAAAAATAGTGATGTTAATGTTTTAAAAATAATGTACATCCAAAAAAAAATTAATTATTACGATTAATTGAAATAATTTAAAATTAAACATAAAAATTAATGTACTTCTTATATTAGTAAATATTTATTGAAAAAATTATACTAAATGCTATGAAGTTTAAAATTAAAAAAAAAAACGGGAAAACTATAAAGTAAGAGAAATAAAACTCTGAAATATGTCAAAGAAAATATAAAATACCCGGCTGATGACCAATCCTTGTTAATTGGACGAGCGTACCACCTCCGCTTACGTCCAATCCTTTCAATTTTATTTTTTATACATTTTGCACAAATTAATAAAATTTGTTTCAATAAACATGACATCAATATCTGAACATTCCATATCACTTTCAAAATTCATTTTTATTTATTTATTTATTTTAATATAAGCGCCAAATCTATATACATTTGTAAACATATGGAAAAAAAAGAAGCTAGAGAGCTTTAGACACAAAGAAAGAAAATCAACTCTGGTTTTTGACACAACAAATCAGAGTTGCTTTTTTGCTTATTCTTAAAAACAGCTGCTACGTTCTTACGTATAAACTAACTACACATAAACAGTCAACGGAACGTCACAGAACGGAAACATAACGGAACTTTCAAACTAACTGAGCCTTTATTCAACGCATCATAACAAACACAAATTTGTTGTTTAACCAGTTCATATTTCATTCTTTCATGCAAAAGCACGAACACTCAACAGAACAATAACGCATTTTTATATATCATTCAAAGTAAATTAATAAAGTAGCGACATCTCTTTTAACAATAAAGTGAACAAAACATAAATATAAAATTACTTTTAAGTTGAAAATATTAAGGATTTAATTATATTATTATATATTATACAATTTATAACACTTTTAAACTACTTTAAAACCACTTTTAATTAATTTTTTCAACTTTTCACAAATTTTAACAAATAGCAAAACACAATTTGAAAATGGCGGCATAAACAATGTTAACAATTTTCAAAACAAACTTTGACAACTAATTTTATTTTTCTATAGAAACTATAGTTCAAAAAATAGTCAGCTGTTCAAATGATACTACTTTATTAATTTACTTTAATATCATTTTAGAATGCTAGTGCAAAATAAAACTTTATGCTCTTTCAGTTGTAAGATTTTTAAAAAAAATGTTATTTTTCAAAATGTCCATGTTAGAGATGCCAATCGGGAATGGTTTTAAAAAACCCCGGAATTTGGGATTTTTTTTAATCCCGGTATTTTCGGGATTTCTAAATCCCGAACAAAAATTCAGGATTTTCCACACTTTTAACACAAAAACTGAATTTTTTCTTATAAAATGTTTATTTAAAAGTTTTTTTTTAAGTAAAATACTTAAAATAAATAACATATTTCACTTTTATTAACAAAAATTTATTATTTTAAGTAAAATTTCATAACTTATGTTTGGAGACCCACATAAATATTATGTAAAACTACAACAAATAATGTAATATTAATAATATTTATCAGTGTACATTAGTTTAACATAAATTATTTTTCAATATGGAGATCTACATCAATAATAAAAAATAAAATTGTTCCTCACATATCTTCAAATACGAACATTTCTATTTCGTTATTTAGCTTTGAATTGAACTCATCTTCTTCAGTGTTCCTAATTTGTCTTATGGGGCTTTTGCATTGATCAATAGCATTTTGCAATTTTTGGACTTGTCACACTTTATCATCTTCTAATTCCTCGTCCGATGCATTATTTATTTCATTTCCTGCAGTCGAATCACTAGAATTTTCATCTTGATTTAAACGTAAGTTTAATTTTTTTATCTCATATTTTATTTTTGTGATATCCACATTTTGGTCAAATATAGACTTGATGTTTGGGTTTTGTAGGAAGTTTAGGATTGTGTAATATACAGAACGTCAATTCTTTTTCTGAGGGATATACATAAATCATCGCCCATATCACACTTCATTGCTGATATTTCCTTCAACATCAAAGTGAATGCAGCGTCAGCTTTGCATAGCGTCATGTCACTGCGACATAATGTCTGATTTTTATTGGGTTTAAAACATTAAAATTTTTTTTAATTGAACGAAATTCGTCGTCAGTAAATTGCTCACACTTTAAATCTATGAAGGTTTTTTTAATGGAATTTCTAATTCTGAAAATCGCTGGCACATTTTGAATAAAGTATTCCATCTTGTTCTGCAATCAATTAATAATTTTAGTTCTTTTCCCTTGTCGTCTTTCACATATTTTTGTAGAATATAATTTTTTGTAGGCGATTTTCTAAACATTTTTACTGTTTTTCTTATTTTGTCAATTTATGGTTTTAACATGAAAATTGTCATTAATGTTATTTTCTTCTTCATATGAACATGCTTTAAAAATATCTTCCGGATTAACAACTCCCAACTCACCAACATCTTCATCATCATCAGATGAGAATTCTACTTCTGGAAATATAATTGCAGTTTTTTATAAATAACATCTATTAACGCCAAATGCAAACCATGAGCAAAACAAAGTTGTTGTTTTGAAGCTATAAGCTTCCCAATTTTCTGCATGGTAGATGACAGAGAATTTTCAAATTCATTGAGTTTATCAATTATACAATTTATGCAATTAACAGTCGTACCGGACTTCTTTAATCTAACCAATATTAAGAAGTTGTCCATTTGTGTGAGCAATGATATTAATGTACCGTTTATTTGAAATTGACGTCCGCTCATCAAAAGTAATACTAAACTTATTACCTTCTGTTTTTATTTTACAAATTTTTTCTTTCATATTTTCCTTGCACTTGGATTAGATTTTGGGACATCAAACCCGCGAGCTTGTAGTGATTTACGCAGCTTTTTAGATGTTATAAATAAGGAAAACGGTAGACCATCAAGTGCGACCAACCGACTTATAAACGCAGGAAAAGTGTCCTCATGCTGTAAAAATCCAAAATCTGTAATTTTTTTAATCTTTCGCTGTGGTTCATCACAAACTGTTTTTTAATGTTTAACTAAATGAACCTAAAAAATTATATATATGAATATTATTATTCCAATGATTTTTGGCCGAACGGAACCCTTGTCACCATTTTTGGTTTTATGTTCCACAAAATTCATAGTTCGTTGTTATTTTTATAAATTTAATTTTATTTTCTCTTTTTGTTTTCTTAAGTTTTCAATTTGTGTTTATAGACAATAGTGTAATAAAATTGCTTTTTGACTGTATCAAAAATTTTTAATTTTTCACAGAATGAACAACAAAAATATTATTATTGACAAAATAAATTAAAAGAAAACGGGTTTATAAAATCCCGAAAATCCCCGGGATTTGGGATTTTTAAATCCGGGGAATTTCGAGATTCGGGAATTCCCGTTTGGCATCTCTAGTCCATGTGATGTTCTTATTAACTCAATATTGTACGAAAATAAAAATAAGTAATAGTATCATGCAAGAATAAATAAAGCGAACTTTTTTTGTTTGTTTTTGTACGCGAATAGAAGATAACATGCATACATACATACATACATACATACATACATACATACATACATAAATTTTTATAAAGTCATAACTGCTACAGTACCTATCCTTATTTCTTATTTGGAAGATATAACTTTTTTAATCACAATAATTATTTTATATTTTTATCTCGTTTCAGGAATCAAATGCCTGAGTGCTGAACATTATTATTACAATTCAACAAATTTTACATAATTTCCATCAGCAATATAAAATATGTACCGAAGCTAGTCTAAATCTCCAATAACCCACAACAACAAAATGGGCGCTTAATGAAATGTTATATTATGAATTCATTAAAACTCATTAATGTTACATTTAAAAACAATTCGTATACATAAATACATACATATATTACCCATATATACATAAATTGTAAAGCATAATTCATTTGTTAATACATAAGATAGTTTGTGTGATGTCTATAGTATAACCAAAGAAAAAGTCTATTATGCATTAAACACCATTAAATGTTAAAAAATATATTTTCCAAACCTGATACTACAAATGGGACTTACTATATCCATTCTTAGATTATAATAAAATTTACCACATACCATATTTCGTATTAAAAATTTTTATCAAATCAGTGACTTTTAGATGGCAAACCCATTATGATTCAAAACTATCCCGCATTAAAAACATAATAAGATTTTTTTTAATTGTTTATACACTAAGTTTTGATTTAATTTTGAAGTCTAAGTTTGAATTTATTTAATCAATGAAATCAAAAATATTGTTGGATATTAAGTAGTTTAAAAGTTAAGGCCAATTATGAGTACTTATGAATACATTTTTAGAAAATTGTTACATCAAATCGCAATATTTTTAGACCGAAATAAGTTTGCATTAAAAGTATCATTGATATTATGTATATAATATGTGGCAAATTTCATTAATAACGGCGATGGTAAATCGAACACTCATAAAGCTTCTAATCATTTAATAAAAGGGTCATAACTTTGAACAAAGTACACCAAACTTGGAATATTTTCTGTTTGATATTTAAGGTATTTTCAGACTACAATACTGAGTATTAATACATTTCAAATTTAAAATATTATAGAATTTGGTCAGTATGTCAAAAAATCTGTAAGAAAAATATATAAATGTTTCAAATTATCAATTTTTACCTTTATAAATTCAATGATATTCTTGATTTTTCTTTTATTTTTAATTTATTTTATGTTTCTGTTTATTTTTTCAGAAGAAAGTTGTTTCTAACGTCTCTTTTTTAAAATACAACTTTGAAACATATGAAAAATCAGAAATTTTTAAAATTTTTCAAAAACTTAAAAATACGGTCGGTTGTCATAAAAATCAGAATTATTTATTGCCATAATCAATCAAATTGTATTTATACTACATGATTTTTTGACAAGTATTAATATTCACTATTGTAGTCTGAAAATACCATTACCAAAAAATTATTTTAAATGCGATTAAAAAAGATATTAATCTATTTTTAAATTGAAAGAAAAAAACCTTTTTAGCTGTTAGTGGAAAATCTAAAGATTTTCTAAAATTTTTTAAATATCAATATATTTTGCATAAAATAAATTCTTTTTAATATCATGGCTGCTGAAAAAAACAATTGGAAGAATTTGCATAGTATTTCCAAATACAATTTGAAAATTACAAAATGAAATTTACACTAACTTTTGGATAATGGAACAGACAAAAATGTTCAGCTCTATCGGTAAAGAACTGCCGAACTAAGAGGGGGCCAACGTTGGAAATTTTGTTCATACAGCTTCATATTTTTTAATAATTTATGTTTTATATTTTTTTAAATGGGGTTTAAAGTCCCATAATGGGATGCGAGTGGGATAAGCTTTTTCAATATTTGGCAGTTAATTTTCCCCTATTTTGTATGGGTTTTACACATAGATGGGCACATTGCAGTACCAGTAAAAATATTCAGTATTCAGCGAAGTTTTACTGATTACTGAAAATTTTTTCAGTATTCAGTAAGTTTTTACTGGTTACTGAAAAAATTTTCAGTATTCAGTAAATTTTACTGATTACTGCAAAATATAGCAATAAATTTACTGGTTACTGCAAAAAACTGCAGTATTTTACTGATTACTGAAAATGTGTTTACAGTATTCCGTACAATCTAATAATTTACTGATAATTCTATTTTCAACATATTTTTGAATATTATCATCATTTATCATAACAAGTAGCTTAATGAGATGAATTTTACTTTTTGGGATTATAAATCTTTTCAGAAGAAATGAATATAAGAGGTCAAATATTATACAATTTTGTCGGGCAATAAAAAGTTATTGGAAGCATTTATTACATTTTTTAATATTAGATTATTAAGACAAATATAGTAAGAAAGATCAATATGATAATAGTTGTATGAGAATTTTAATATTTATATTAATTATATTATATTATTAATATTTATATTTAATATAACATTTTTTACTAATAATTCAGTAAAATTTTACTGAATACTGAAAATTTTTTCAGTAACCAGTAGAGATATACTGAATAATGAAATTTTTTCAGTATGTGTAAAACCCATGTATGGTTTTACGAGTTTCCTACAAGTAAATAACGTAAACTTTTTAACGCAAGAGAAGAAGTGATAAAAAGAAAGAAAATGTTGTACTTTTTTATAGCCAATGTTGAAAATCAACTTACAACTTGCCAAATTATAGTGCAATGGTGCAAAATTGTAATAATGGGCCTTAATCATTTTACTAGATACTACGTTTTTTAAGTTATGACCCTGTAGCTGGAAATGAACATTATAATTTAAATTGAATTAAGTTTAGCTTCACGCTTATCTTTTTATTATTAGATCAAGTTTTCATCAGCATTTAACTGATAGAAAATTTGAGATCAATCATCTTTTTATTTATTGATCATCTTTAAAACTTTTTATCGCAGCTGAAATGTAGAATATCTTCTTTTTTCCAAGCTCTTTATATTTTTTTTATAATGTCCGTAAAAAAGAAAATCACCTAAAAATGACATATACCTTTATAAGGTCTAATTTAAATGCAATTATATATATTTTTTAAAATAGAGAAATTTGTTATTAAAAATAGAACCAAAAAATCGATAACTTGTTAAAACACAGCTTTACCAAAAGTTTACACAATTCTACAAATTTTCGTTTCAATGTCATAATTACTAAGTTCATACTTTCTATATTATTATTAGTATTATTATTAATCCTGTTTTACTCATTCTATTGTATTTTTATTGAATTTAATACTTGTTATTGAAAAAAATTTGCGACATCACACAATAAATGTATCAAGAAGCTAATTTTAATAATGATCATAACATAAATAGTTGTAATAGTTTATTGCTTTAGAGCTTATGAAAGTAATTATAAGATATAAGATATTAAATATGGTTATGTTTATTTCATTCCGTTCAATTGTTTAAATGTGTGAATGTTTCTATAAAAGGGGTTATATTGGATGCTTTTATTGAAGTGTTTTTTATATTATTTGAACGATTATAATTCAAATAAGGTAACATATTAGGGTGACAATGAGATGTATGTGTCTTTCTTCATATTAAATAATACTCTTAAATATTATTTATGTAACTTGGTTATAAACTTACATGCTAAAAATTTGAGCAAAATAATTAAACAGAAAAAAAACTGATTTATTTTAGTTTAATAAAAATACCTATTAGGTACATATTTTTGCCCAGTTTTATAACTAATTGACGATTTAATCATATAAAAAGAATCGGCTGAAAATTCTTATAATTAATTCAATATAATTATTATATCACCCAGATTAAAAATTATGTGATATGAACTTTTGTATACATAGGAAGATGTTTACTTATTCCAATTTATGGCTAAAAAGAAAAATAACTACTATTACTTTAATTACTTTAGTACTATTACTTTAAGAAGTATATTTTTCGAAAAATATTTTAAAATACTTTTACTTATCAAACAATGTCAGAGTTAGAAAATATAAAAATCTCTAAAAAATGCCTTTTAAAATGTTTATCCTTTAAAATCTATTTAAATTTTCAATGTTATTTTTATTAAAAAAAGTTGAAAAAAGTTTTTAACATATTTTGATTCTGATAGAATAAAATAAAAAATAAGACAAAATATTTTACAACTCTTCTTTTTAGCTTGACATCAAATTTTGAATTGTTTGGTCAGTAAAAGTATTTTTGAAAAATGTAGTTTATAAAACTACTAGTTTAAAAAACAAGTCATTATACTTAGTTTTATATATTTCTCAATACTCCTCCTCTTTAGAAAATGCCTTTGTTAATATATTTTTGAATTAAGGTGTATTATTAAACAAATAATCCACATTTTTAACATAATCACTGGTATATAGTCTACCATAACCAAGGTAAAAATAAAAGCTAATACTGTATTATTAAATAAAATAATCCACATTTTTAACATAATCACTGGTATATGGTCTACCATAACCGAGTATACATTCTTACTTATTTAGTTATGTGTATGTTGAAATAAGTAAACATGTTCCTTTTAGAAAAACTTTTTAATTTTTGGGAATATAACGATTTTATTGTGTTGTCAAATTTCCTAAACGAGTAAACTTTTAATATCTTAAATATATACTTACCAATTTTTCATTTTGCAAAATTTATGTAAGCTTTTGATCAAGTAGCAGATTTTTTAAGATATACGGGTATGTTTAAAAAAGTTGGTTTTACATCCTACCCTAGTACAAATATTGTATTATTTTTTTTTTAATTTATTAAAATATACTTTTTTTCATTGCATAGCAACTACTGTAGTCCAATATACCTCCTTCATTCACTGTATTTTAAAGCCATTTTATTTTGAATTGTTCCGTCCAAATACATACATATATTTATTTTATATTTGTTTTTAGCACAAAGATCCTTACCAAGCGTTTTGATAGAAATAGTTTCTTATATTTGAATCATTTTTTACAAAATTCTCATTGACAAAAGTATTTAAAAATATCTGCTTTTCAGAAGAACAAAAACCGTTTCATATTATATAAACTTCTATTTAATGCAAACATATTTATATTTTATGATAGCGACTTTCGTCTCTCAAATAAAAGATATTGTTTGAATTAGCATATGAACTTTATTCAAATAATATAATTTTGATTAATTAATATCAAGAAATGAAACACTGCAAAAAAATTATACTGTTAGCCGGTATCTAACTCAAAAAATATAATAGTAGAATTTTATTCATAAATAAAACTCTTGCAAGTTTAGTCATAATTTTATTACATTAAAATTCTTATTTTAAGAGATTTTGCAAATTATTTTGCACATATTTGAACGTTCGTTTACTTTGTTGCAAATGTATATAATTTAATTAAAATATTAATTTTAGTTTATAATACAAAAATCTATAACACTTTTTGTTTTAGTTTATTATTAAAAAAATTTCACTAATTAACATTTACTATCGGGAAAATGTTTTAACGATTTTTGAAAGTGTTAAATTCTATCAAGTGTGTTGATAGAACTCTTTTGTAAGAATGTCGTATTATTATTGGTGTAAAATTACTGGTTTTCTTTTCTTATGGAATCCTATATTTAGATATTTAAATACTTTTTTACATATTATGAGAATTCATAAATTTACAAAAAAAAAAGTGTATTTTTTTTTAAATCTGGAGAAAATATAATTTAAAAAGAACAAACGCAGGAACTTGTAGTTGAAAATTTAGCATATTCGCCATTTTATATGTTTTAAAGGGGATAAATAAATTCGGTATAAACAAATATAAGACCATTAATTACACTAAATGGTATTGCATTGAAGTTAATGGAAATGTTTATGGTAAGGATCTTAAACAATAGTTTGTAATTATGAAAAAAACAATAATCATCAGAATTATGTTTTACAAATCTAGTCAATTTTTATTATTATTGTTATTATGAGTTTTTGTATTATTTATTTTATTTTCAATATATATAACTTTTAATTAATTAATTAATCAATATAACTTCTAATTAATAATTTTAAGAAATAATTTGCTACAAAACGCAATGCTAATTAAAAGACCGTGGAATACAAAACATTTAACATTAATCTATTTAATGGTTAAACGTGTTTTTCGTTTCAATGATCTGTTTTATATAAATATATATATAAATAAATATCAAATAATAAAACTGCACAGAAAAAATTTAATAAAAAAATATATTACGATTTTTTATTTAACAATGGTATATAGGAAAAAGGTCAAAGTTAAGCCCACAAGAATCTCGCAATGTTAAATGAGGGTTTTGCTGTGGAATTTTAGATGTCTAAATGAAAATTGGCACATAGCATAATTAGTAAGGGATTAAAAGTCACCGAAAATATATTGTACGCGAAGCTAGATATTGGAGGTCAAAGGTTACAAAAATTAGTTTTCGCTAGTATCCTGCTTATTACTTATGAGTCGGACGCTTTTTGATGTTATTCTAATTTCTATGGAGAATTAAATTTCCTACATTTTTTTAAGAATATTTTTGCATATCATTAGTTGTTTTCTAGCTGAAATTCCCCAGAATGCTAATTTTTTGGCCTAATTTTCGTGGGGTATTAGTCATTCTTATATTCAAAACTAATTTTGAATTTTTGGGGTTGAAAAGATTTTGTCTTCTATAAAATTAAAATGTTGAGAAAACGCATTTCAAAGTTTTAAAAATTTTAAATTATATAAACTTTGTACAAGCATGCGTAAAATTTTGCTCTATAAAATAATTATATTATAATATTGTTGGTGGGTGTAGGCAAGATATATATGGTAATGCTAATAGCTTACAAAATCAGATTTCGATAACAAATGGCTTTCATGTTACAGCAGCAAACCCTTTAAACATATATTAATTGTAAGCTGTGCTATTCTTTGGACAAAAATTGAAATATAAAACTACCATAGGGAGTACTACCATTGCCGAGTACGCATGTGATTCACTCAGTGACCGGTTGAATAAAGTGTAGTCGTATAGTGCTAGAAAAATATTTTTCTCTCATTGAGTAATTTGTTCGTCTCTTTTTTCGGATTTTATTTTTGTATTGTCTTTTTCTTTTTAATACTTTTGAAGAACTTTGTGTTTTTTTAATTTGAAATTACTTAATATTGCGGGATGAACGGGGTTCATCCTCCGGACTACAACCGGTTTCGGGAACTAGATTTTTCATCCGGTAAGAACAGATCCAACAAGATTAAAAGTCCACGAGCAGAAGACTTCATACCACTACCGGAAACATCGTCTAATCAACAAAATCTCCGTCGCTATTTAGTGGCTTCTATTTTACCACCGAGCGAAGATTTATAAGTTCTCCCACTTTCATCGCATAATGTTTTTCAAGTGGAAAGGGGTCTTGATTTTATCTCACGTGACAGACTGGAAGTTAACTAAATAAAAAGCGGAGACTTGCTACTAAAAGTACCTGATAACAAAACTGCTGAGAAATTTCTTAGGGCAAGTTACATTGATTGCATACCCGTACGTTTCTCTCTTCATAAAATGCTGAATACAGTAAAAGGACGCATCTTTTCCAGAAAATTAATCAATATTTCTCAAGAAGATTTACTGACATATCTTAAGGAACAGAAGGTCATTGATGTAGGTAAGATAACGAAGAAGGAGAATGATAAGATAGTAGCCACAGGTGCAGCGATAATTACATTTTACATGATTTACCGCACTGACTTTTTTAAAACTCGCCTAGGAAAGAGTCCCTGTAGACGAGTGCATACCAAATCCATGAGATGCATAAACTGCCAAAGATTATGTCATATGAAAAAATGGTGCAAAAATGTGGAACAGTGTAAAGAATGTGGTTTTACTGAAGTACATGAAGAATGTACCTGTAAATACTGAATAAATTGCCAAGTGGAAAGTCACACATCCTACGACCCTAAATGACCTACGTACTGGAAGCATAAAATCCGTCCATAAATATGCTTCAACCACCTGTCTACAAAAACGCCAAGAAAAATCCTACATACGCACAAATGCCAATTTGTGCCTTGACAACAATTAACAACAAAACTTCGGAAATAAACTAGCTGAACAAATTTAATAAAGCAAAAGACAAAAACAACTCAATATAAGCCGTTAAAGAACTAACACAAAATTCTTACCCGAAGACAAACAACTCTGACACAAATCTCAATGACAATTTAAACTCATCAACAAAGGCTCAACATTCAACAAATTCGAAAAAAAACACTAATACTAACACAGAAACTGAAATACCAGACCTACACTCCCAAATGATCTCACTCAACTCAACCACAAATCTCAAGAAAAGTTTTAATTCAACAAAAGCTCATCATTCAACCACAAATCTCAGTGAAAATTTTAACACAACAAATGCTCAACATGCAACTACTACAAACAACAACAACACTGATAGTACAACAGAAACTCAGCTGACAGATCAAAATTCTCTCACGCCTTTACAAAACTCATACTCCCAAACACACATAGTTCAGAAGAATATACAGTTACTACATTTGCCTGGTTTTCAGAATTTTCATCACAATCATGACTTTGATTATGCCAAATCGGGCATAGTTTTAATGGTTAAGGATAACTTGAATGTGAAGGAAGATATTATCGCGACTTATTAAAACAAACCATAGTAATCAGTTGTAGAACGGAGATTCATATTACTAATATATACAAAGAGGATAATATAAACCTGTCTCCCACTTTGGTAAATAATAATTCAATTACCGGTATTGTACATAACATTATATTGGGAGATTTTTACTCAAAAAATGTGTTATGGGGATCTTCGTCTAATTCACCAAATGGTAAAATCTTTGTGGATATCGCAGATGATCACAACTTGGTTGTAATGAATGATGGTTCTCCGACTTTGCTCAGTACACATAATACCTTGACAGCTGTAGACGTATCAATGTATAGTTCCGATATTGCACCTACCTTAACTTAGACTTGTTTGCCTTTGCCTGAAGTGGTAGATCATTTTTCTATCAAAATTACGAATAATATTGAAGCTGTGAAAAGGAAGTTTTCACCTCGTTTTCTTGAGGGGAATGCGGACTGGCAATTTTTTGAGGAAAAGGCTGCGGGAATAAACACACAGTTTAATAAATCATCTAATATTAACAGGGAAGCTGCTCAAATATAACGAATCTTGCGCAAAGCTGCTAATGAATCTATTCCACTGAGCCACAAACCGAAGGAGAAAAACAGTCCTGTTTTTTCAACTCCGAGATCTCCAAATGTATAAGTCTGAGACAGGTTGCTTGGAGAACTTACAAAAGATGTCGAAACAAGACAAATTTAATTGATTTTAAAAGACTTTGTGCTAAAGTGAAAAGAAAGTGCAGAACAGCAAAGAGAAATCCTCAACTCTTTGAACCCATCAATGGATATAAGGATTCTATGGAACAAGGTCGTAAATTTAAGGAGTCGCAAAATGGACAATTTTCTACAATTTTTGTGGATGATAATTCACATCCAATGCGTATTGCTGACAACTTTGCAAAATTTTGGTGCAATTTGGGCTCAGGGAAGAAGCATTTTAAAATTGAGAATCTCACACAAATAGCCAATCATTTTAACGAATTAAAACAACCGGTTAAAATCTACGAGCTAAATGAGTTAATGATGACAATAAAGTTTTCAACACCAGCACGAGATAAAATCACCTATGCAATGATAAAACATTCACCACATACTTTGAAGGAACGACTTTGCCAGTTATACAATTGGCTGTATTAACACCTATCCCCTAACCTGGCAAAAACCAAAGCCCGTGCTTTCTAAATTATTTTAGAAGATTGTTGCAAAACGCTTTTGGAAATTCACGAAGGGACATATATCAAAATTACAACATGCCTTTGTTCCCAGGCATGGAGTTCATAGCATATGTCACCAGTTGGAGGAAATACTACGGCAAAATTTAGGCAACGGAAAACATAGCCTTGTTCTTTCAGAGGATCTCGAGAAAGCATTCGATCGAGTAATATCCTCATCTGTTTTAATGGAACTTTATAGGTGGGGTGTCCCAGTTCAAATTTTGCAACTCGTGAAGTCTTTTCTTGAAAACCGTAGAATAACTGTGAAGGTTGATGGACATTTTTCACCTACTTATGACCTTGACAATGGAGTCCAGCAGGGATCACCACTATTAGTTGTTTTATACAACATATATGCAAATTCATTGGCAAGTCACCTATTATGAATTCTCACTATTATTCATCATTCTACGTTCAATATTATAAAAAATCAAATAGTACCTTTTGAAGAACGAAAAACACGAACCCCTTTTTGGGTTCTCACTTAACCGGGCTATCGTACTTAATTTCATGTTTCCAGGTTCAATATTATAGAAATTTCAAAAAGTGCAAAAAAGTATTATGCGGGCATTGAAATATTACAATTGCGAATGTACCACGGGGCACCTGTTATAGACCTTAACAGTGCTGAATGCTTTCTTTGCAATTTCTCAACATTATATGAAGATGCTGATCCCCATAGCTGAATGTCGTATATCCATATCGGTTTAATGAGAGTCTTGTACAACAGTACTTTAAGTCCAGATCAGACCGTAGCCAAATTAGCCAGGACAATTGACCTGACTTTAATTTTATCTGTGTGGAGAATATAGACAACAGATTAATGGGACGGTATGATGTCACTCGAGTGACATCTTTACCCGGATTTGGTATTATAAAAATTTCGGATACTTTCCATGAGGCAGAGAAATAACCAATACGTAACATTGAGTTAAAGGTGAACAAAATAATTATCAATGCTGAATTGGGCAGGTTACTTATTATCGTGGTAGTAATTTTATCCATACCAGGTGATTTTCCTGCCTTTAGATCATTAATTGTCGTCTTCACGGTAGAGAATCTTTAAATTTTACTTGAAGAACTTTTACAGTCAAGTGAACATTTAGAGTATAATGGGCGTTCATACAATGGGGTACCTCCCATATGAATTAAATACAAAATTTGGTTTAACTGGGAAACTAATAGAACTTCAAATATTGCACAAATTACTTAAATATTCATCTAAACAATTTGGAGGAAAAAGGGCGGACTTTCATCTGGGGAGCTTCAGCTCCCACTTTAGAAACTATTAGAGCTAGAATCTTTTTTTGATTATTATGTACTTATTTTCGATTGGGGTAGCGAAGAACACTGGGTATTAACTATTTTTCATAATAAAAAATCTTTAAGGTGGAAGTACACAACACGCGGCAACGCGTTATAAGCTCTATCAATGTAATTGAAATACTGTATTTTCAATTAACAAAAATTTTTTTATTTAAATAAAATAATATTTGTTTACGAGATGCTTTGTATTTTCAGATTTTTTTTACCGTTTTTCTCCGTTCGCTCTGACGAGAAAATAATATTGTAAACATAAATTCTTATTAAAAATATAAAACAAGCGAGAGTATAAAACAAGCCTTATACCATTTTTTAACACGCGAGCAAATTTTAATTCGAGTTTTTATACCCTACACCACTTTAGTGGGGAGGGTATATTGGGTTTGTGCTGATGTTTGTAACATACAAAAATATTCGTCCTATACCCACCTTGAAGTATACCAATCGGCTTAGAATCATTTTCTGAGTCGATTAAGCTATGTCCGTCCGTCCGTCTGGCTGGCTGTCCATGTAAACCTTGTGCGCAAGGTACAGGCCGCAATTTTCAAGATAATTGGATGAAATTTGGCACACACTCTTCTTTTGGCCCAAGGACGAAGCCTATTGAAAATTGTTAAAAATGGTCCATTATTTCGACTAGCCCCTATACAACCGTACCCCCCCAAATAGGGCCTTTTGGCTTATAATTAATTTAAATGATCTATTATGTTTACAAAAGTCGACAAAACTTAGTTTTATAGAACTTTAAATGACAGTACCGATTTTTGTAATGATCGGGCTTCATTTGACCCTATCCCCCATACAAACGCCCCTTCAGAAAATTACTTAAAGGTCAAAATTCACTTATAAACACTAATAACCCTTTTAAATTCTACATAAATAATATTAAAGAAGACTTAACTCCCCCTATCAACATTTTTAAGGAAAAAAATCTCTTTTTTTGCCAAAAAAAAGTAAAAATATTCCGAAATGAAGTTAAAAAAACAAACCAAATGCTTTATTTTTTTAAATAATTCCCATTTTCAACATACATACTGACTGGTGTAGGGTATCATATGGCCGACTACGCCCGACTATACATTCATACTTGTTTGTATTCTCTTCGTAAGTGATATTTTCACGTTTTTGTTTTTTCAACTCGCTTGCTAGCGAGTGGATTAAGTCTTATGTGAAACCCAGGTATCTGAGAATGTTGATCCACAGGATTTTTATATACCTGGGTATCATCTTCTATCGCTTTTCAACTTCCATCGGGACATTGCTATGTACATTCGCAATGAAGTTGTGTACCAGTGCTAGCAACCATTAGGCACAAATGATACCGAATCTAGCTGTCTTTGGGTTATATTCTAAATCAGGACACACTATTTGCACTTCGAATTTATTTACAGAAGTCCTAACGCGGGAAAGGATGCTACCATATTGAACTTCGACGCCCTTTCCGATTCCATACTGAAGATTCTTGAGAGTTGTCCGAACAGTGAAATTGTAGTTTTCAATGTTCACAACTCATCTTGGCTTCGCCATTCAAGTCATTCAACTCCAGAAGGCCAATATGTTTAGTTATTTGCCGCGCACAACCACCTTGCGCAATTACTGAATGAACCAGCACATATATCATGTATTGAAGGATACCAAAATAATACTCTCGACCTCTTTCTCACCTCACTTTCTAATAAGTATGAAGTGGATATTCTTGCACCTCTCGGAAATTCTATTCTAATAACTATGCTGGGAATAAAATTATTCATGCCATAAAAAAATCGATCAGGCCTAGGTAAAAGTCTTGGTTTAATCAGAAGTGCAAAAATGCAATCAGATCTAGGGAGGAAGCTTTCAGAATTTGGCGTAATAAAAAAAGTCCAAACTTATAAGCTGCGCAAAAAGGCGAGGTCTTCCTAGGGGAGCAAAACCTTTCGATCGTTCGTTAAAAGTTTTAGTTCTTCAATTCCGACGCTTTTCAAGGATGACCAAACATTCACTGACCCGGTTGATAAAGTTAACCTTTTAGCTGAGTTATTCGTAAACCTTAGTTAAGTTAACCTTTTAGCTGAGTTATTCGTAAACAATTCTTGCTTACCGGTTAGCGATCAACCACTGCCCGAGCTCGAAAGGGTATCAGTAACTATGTCAAATATATTTTTTCGAGCGTGTAAAAAGTTTCTAACAGATCTCAACATTAGCAAGTCTCCTGGACATTAGCAAGCATACCGACACTGGTCTTGAAGCAGTGCCCTTCGACGCGCTAGCTCGTCCTCCATTTGCTAATCTTTTCAACAATATATACAATGCCAGTAAATTTCCTGCATGTTGGAAGATTGCTAATGTAACGCCAATTCCTAAAAAGGGAGAGGCTAATAATCCTGAAAATTACCGTCCCATAGAAATTTGTTCAGCACTTTCAAAAGTTATGGTAAGTATGGAAGTATGTTCAATTTCCATCTTGTCAAGTACTTACTTTACGATCGCCAGTATGGTTTCGTAGGGGTCGCTCTACGGGAGACTTTCTAGCCGTCCTTTCAGAGAAATGGTGTCATTTCATTCACCATTTTGGCGAAAGTAAAGTGGTGGCTCTAGATATTTCAAAGGCGTTTGATAAAGTGTGACATGGTGCACTTGTATCAAAACTAATTGCATTTGGTGTCGGTAATAATAACACGTTGTGCCCTATCCTTTAGAAGACCTGCGCTACCTATTATTCCGACCGTGCTCAGGGTTTGGGGTGGTGTTCTTGTCTCCATCAGGATAGGCTAAGAACCGCACATTTATTTAAAGAGGTAGCTTTAAAATATTAACTAAACTAAAAAAAAAGAAAGTTTGAATTTAAATATTTCGAGAAGATGGTGGGATTTCTTTTCATTCTAGACCCTCCCAACATTACTATCGTTTAAAAAAAAACTGCAAGATAGCCCTATAATGATTCCCTATCTACATGTTTAACTAACCTTTCGTGGAATAAAAATTAATTTAGATTATCATTATTAAAGTCTAATAATTAAACAAATTTATTATTAAAATGCAAACTGTTTACAAACTTCATATTAAACATTAATAAAGATAATTGGCTAAGTATTGTTGTGTAATGTAATGGTTAGTTTTATTTAGAAGTATTCTAAATTGAAATATTCAAATATCGGTCCACGTTTTTGCCTAGCTCTTATATAAGGCCCTTCAGAAAATAACTTTGTCGTTCATAACTGGCTTAGAGATGCATCTATAGCGGTAAAATTCGTCATAAACATGTTTTATAAGACTTAAAATATCTTTGTAAAATTTTATAAGTATCGGTTCAAAATGACTTTAATGCTTATATCTGACCTTAAGAAACATATTTAGCAATAAAATTCGACATAAAAAATTTTATAGGAACTAAAGTGATTTTCTTTTGACTCAAAAATATTAATACTCCGATAAAATTCTACATAAACAAGTTTTTTGAAAGCTAAAAGCTCTTTATCAAATTTTAGAAAGATCGGTCCTTAATTAACCATATCCCCCTTATAAAGCCCTCTTAAAAAATTACCTTAAAGCTCATTACTAGCTTACAGCGATCATATTCTACATAAACAAGTTTTGTAGGAAATCGGTCTATAACTGACTCATAACTTATTGGCTGTAATAGTCAAATACGACTACAGCGATGAAATTTTACATAAAAATATTTGTATGAGCCCCTACCCTATGCCCCTATTAAGGCCCCTCTTCCAAATATTTCCTCGATGTTCATATTAATATTGACATATAATTCAACATAGATCGATAGTTTCAAAATTTATTAATAAGAATGATTTGATGGTGGGTATATAAAATTCGGCATGGCCGAATATAACACTCTTACTTGTTTTGTATTATTTAGGAAAAAACAGAGTTGAATTACTAAAAACAACTTGATTTTGAGTAGATTTTAATGAAATCTAATGACGAAGTAGATTTTGTTTTGTATGGGAAATCTAGTTTAAATTAACTAGATTTGGTTCGAAATCTCATAAGTACTAGATTTCGTGTATGTGTAAATGGGGTATAACTTAATTTTAACTTAATTTCAATTTAATTAACTTAACTTTATCTAAAATTAAACTTAATCATAACTTAAATTAACTTAAAACTTGTAATAACACATATATACTAACACTTTATACACCCTACACACATATACACTAACATACATAAAAATCTATAAAAATATGAGAATTTAAAATTCAAAATTAAATATAAAACCCTAATTCAGCATCACATCAGGCCTGTTGTCATCGTTGGATTATGTAGTTTTAAAGTTTTAAATTGTGGTTACTGTTCATTTAAATTCTCTATGTATTTAAGTGTTCTAATTGAATATTTTTTTATGTTAAAACATTTATGTTATTAACATAATATCTTAAAGATTTATGTTAACAACATTTGAAAATAAACTTAAATATTTTGTTGTTGAATATTTCAATTTAGAATACTTCAAAATAAAACTAACCATTACATTACACAACAATACTTAGCCAATTATCTTTATTGATGTTTAATATGAAGTTTGTAAACAGTTTGCATTTTAATAATAAATTTGTTTAATTATTAGACTTTAATAATGACAATCTAAATTAATTTTTATTCCATGAAAGGTTAGTTAAACATGTAGATAGGGAATCATTATAGGGCTATCTTGCAGTTTTTTTTAAACGATAGTAATGTTGGGAGGGTCTATAATGAAAAGAAATGCCACCATCTTCTCGAAATATTTAAATTCAAACTTTCTTTTTTTTAGTTTAGTTAATATTTTAAAGCTACCTTTTTAAATAAATGTGCGGTTCTTAGCCTATCCTGATGGAGACAAGAACACCACCCCAAACCCTGAGCCAAATGCAATTAGTTTTGATACAAGTGCACCATGTCACACTTTATCAAACGCCTTTGAAATATCTAGAGCCACCACTTTACTTTCGCCAAAATGGTGAATGGAATGACACCATTTCTCTGAAAGGACGGCTAGAAAGTCTCCCGTAGAGCGACCTCTACGAAACCATACTGGCGATCGTAAAGTAAGTACTTGACAAGATGGAAATTGAACATACTTCCATACTTTCCATAACTTTTGAAAGTGCTGAACAAATTTCTATGGGACGGTAATTTTCAGGATTATTAGCCTCTCCCTTTTTAGGAATTGGCGTTACATTAGCAATCTTCCAACATGCAGGAAATTTACTGGCATTGTATATATTGTTGAAAAGATTAGCAAATGGACGAGCTAGCGTCGAAGGGCACTGCTTCAAGACCAGTGTCGGTATGCTTGCTAATGTCCAGGAGACTTGCTAATGTTGAGATCTGTTAGAAACTTTTTACACGCTCGAAAAAATATATTTGACATAGTTACTGATACCCTTTCGAGCTCGGGCAGTGGTTGATCGCTAACCGGTAAGCAAGAATTGTTTACGAATAACTCAGCTAAAAGGTTAACTTAACTAAGGTTTACGAATAACTCAGCTAAAAGGTTAACTTTATCAACCGGGTCAGTGAATGTTTGGTCATCCTTGAAAAGCGTCGGAATTGAAGAACTAAAACTTTTAACGAACGATCGAAAGGTTTTGCTCCCCTAGGAAGACCTCGCCTTTTTGCGCAGCTTATAAGTTTGGACTTTTTTTATTACGCCAAATTCTGAAAGCTTCCTCCCTAGATCTGATTGCATTTTTGCACTTCTGATTAAACCAAGACTTTTACCTAGGCCTGATCGATTTTTTTATGGCATGAATAATTTTATTCCCAGCATAGTTATTAGAATAGAATTTCCGAGAGGTGCAAGAATATCCACTTCATACTTATTAGAAAGTGAGGTGAGAAAGAGGTCGAGAGTATTATTTTGGTATCCTTCAATACATGATATATGTGCTGGTTCATTCAGTAATTGCGCAAGGTGGTTGTGCGCGGCAAATAACTAAACATATTGGCCTTCTGGAGTTGAATGACTTGAATGGCGAAGCCAAGATGAGTTGTGAACATTGAAAACTACAATTTCACTGTTCGGACAACTCTCAAGAATCTTCAGTATGGAATCGGAAAGGGCGTCGAAGTTCAATATGGTAGCATCCTTTCCCGCGTTAGGACTTCTGTAAATAAATTCGAAGTGCAAATAGTGTGTCCTGATTTAGAATATAACCCAAAGACAGCTAGATTCGGTATCATTTGTGCCTAATGGTTGCTAGCACTGGTACACAACTTCATTGCGAATGTACATAGCAATGTCCCGATGGAAGTTGAAAAGCGATAGAAGATGATACCCAGGTATATAAAAATCCTGTGGATCAACATTCTCAGATACCTGGGTTTCACATAAGACTTAATCCACTCGCTAGCAAGCGAGTTGAAAAAACAAAAACGTGAAAATAT